>NW_024583093.1:164169-187474 GCF_018398535.1 Haplochromis burtoni | reverse complement strand
ACACACACACACACACACACACACACACACACACACACACACACACAAACACACACACACACAGAGCGCTGAGTCTTTTTATGACAGCGAAGCATGTATTGTTGCATTGTTTTCTTGGAGTAGAAAATTACAGTGGACCGGATCGCTTCAATGACAAGCTATCAAAACGACAGCATGTGTGCCTGCACACACACACACACACACACACACACACACACACACACACACACACACACACACACACACACACACACACACACACACACACACAACACAAAGCATGTGATAAGCAATAGCATGCATAGATAAATTAACATACAAACACACATACACACCACGCTGCTACTAAATGACAAGCTCATAGCTGGGATAACAAACATTGTTTTCACAATGAGAGCTTTTTCCCTGCAGGTGAAGCTGTGAATTGAGGAAGCCTTAAAGTGGTAAAAATGTATTTAAAAAAATGCTAATGTGCAGGTGCTGCAAAGTTTAACAAGCTCATATATGAAGACTGAAGATCCTAGGTTTGATTGAGGACTTGCTACAAAGATCTTAAAGGATAGATGAAGCAGTCATGCTGAAACTAAAATAGAGAACATACTAAGCTGCTTTACAGCACATACAATTAATTTAGAAAGTAAAGTGTGTAGCACTAGCAGTGTTTCATAGGAAATGTGTTATTTTGGCATAATAACACCTAAACGTACATCTCATTCACATTAGTATACACCGTAAGCAGAACAATAAACAGAATAATATCGTGTTAGCCGTGCAAAAAAAATTGGAACTAATTATATCGACTTATACAACATATTTTACTGAAGCATGAAAACTACTTCAGTGAAATGAGAATTTTAAAGTGTGAGAGGAGGTTAGAAACATTTTTTGAAAGTGTGGGAGGACGTTCATATGTATGCATGGTATTGTTACCTGTTTGCCATACGCACAGGAGAATCCAGTGACAGAAGAACTGCAGGATCAAAATGAATGTTAAAGAGCTGCGATTACGTTTCTGAAACTATGCATGCAGTTAAACTACAAACCTAACCCTGAACCTACTCCAAAGTGGTTCACTGGTGATCTTCAGCATCATCTCAGAGTTTTTGTTAATCAAACTGTTCATTTGTCCCAGTTTGGTGGGTTTCAGTCAAGGAGCCTTGCTAACGCATTCCTTTGCTTTTATTTGTAATAAAAAATAAAAAAAAAAACAACTAAATACGGGAAAATTAAGACATTTGAGGTTGTTCATGTATTTTATAAATGTCTGTTTCGTTGTACTTTCCACTGGTTTTACTGGCTTTGCCCAACTGGGCTGCATAGTACATGGCCCATGAAGGAAGACAGTCATTAAAGTCGTTAAACCCTAAAAGTATTATTTCTTACTTAAGATACAAATTCACAACAACTTTAAAATATGAGGTTTAAATTCTTACAGATTTAATTATTTCTTACCAAAGCTGAGCACAGCTGCGTTTAACCAAACTGGAGGAAATGGTACATTTGTTGGGGTCTGCACTACATGGACAAAAAGTACTGAAACACCTACACATGACACCTACAGGAGCTGCCATGGCATGAGGCTCCTGGTTTACAGTTTATGTGCTGCTGTTAATGCCAGAGGAGGTTTGGAGCTTTAAGCTGGCAGAGCGCTGGTGACTTTTACACACTCTGCAGCTCCGCGCTGTAACTTTATGTGGTCTGACGCTTTGAGGCTGAGCCGCTGTGGTTCATAAACACTTCCACTTTGTAATCTTATCACTTACAGCTGATCGTGGAATATATAAGAAGAAATGTCACAAACTGACTTGTTGCCACGGTGGCATCTGATCACAGCATCACACTCAGCGAGCTCTTTAGCGCGACCCGTTCTTTCATAAGTGCTTGTAAAGACAGACTGCACGCCTGTGCCAAAGGGACTCAAAACACCTGCATTCAAAGATGAAGCGGGTTAGCCCAGTACTTTTGTCCATGTTGTGTAACGCTTCAGCTGCAGATCAATACAAATATGATGCTGTAGTGAGTATTCGGGGCAGCAGAACAGTGGAAGTGCAGCTGATCTACAGTTTTTGACAGCAAAAATTAGGTTTATGTCACCGAGGAATAAGATATAGAATTTATTGACAATAAGAAGCTAATGAAAAACGCTCATGATTATGAAATATGATCCTGTAAAAGCTCCTTAAATGCCTGTGTTACGTGTCACCTGTTCCTAAATACATACTAGATTCTTCAGTGCAGGCATCTGGATGCATTTAGTCCGGCAATCTGACTATATGAGCAGTTTCCTTACGTTTTACATCACTTGAGTTTCTCAAGTTTCTCACTGACTTAACGGAGCAAAACTTTGACTAACAGAGAAAGTATTCGAGTCTAAATCCTCGGGATCTTGTTTTATTTTTTGCACATGTTAGACTTCAAACTGCAGGTACAGACTTCATCCCCTCACGAGACGAGAGAAGGAAAAATATATAATTTACATGACCAAGTTGTCAAATTCCAAACTTTATTTGGTGAACAGCGCTTGTTGTAACATCATTTTCTTGTCCAGAATCTCTTTATTATATGTAAACAAAAGAAGAAACGGCAGGAGTTTGGGAAGTTGGCACTCAACTGCAGCGCTAACGTGTTTGTTTGCTCACACACACACACTCACACACACACAAACACACTCACACACACACAAACACACACACCGGTAGAATGATGAGAACTTCTTCCTCCATAAACGTCTCAGTCAGTTTAACCACTGTTATTATTCTAATCATGATGACATGTTTTTAAATGGATTATTATACGTTTTCATTAATAACACGCTGTCTGGGAAGGATTTTTTGACGCGCGGGGAGGTGGTGAAGCACACACACAAACACACACACACACACACAGAGGCACAACAATAAAAACTTAAACACTCATACAAAAGCTGCACACATGCATAAAAAGTAAGGGGGGGGGGGAGAAAAAAAATGAAAATACGCGCAATAAGAAGAAGAAGATGAAGAAGTGACTTTGAATTTCACATGCTCCTGACATGTTTTCACACTGCTCATGACAAATTACACAAAGTTTTTGCTAATAACACGCTGTCTGGTAAAGTTTCTGTATGACGAGCAGTGGTGGGCGACACACAGACACACACACTCACTCGGATATGTATGTATGCTCTTGTCATGTTTTTAATTGATTTCAGCTATAATTATTTTCTCTCATCTGCACGTCACTGTGTTTTAAAAATGGATAGTAATTACGTCTTCTTCCTGTTTTTATTAATAACATGTTGTCTGTGGGAGAGCGCGCACACACACACAAACACACACATCACCTGTCATCCCCCCTAGCTGCCCTCTCTTTACCCTCTCTCAGCTCCTCCTCTCTGTTCTCCTTTCATCTCCTCCTTCGCCTCTGACCTCCTCCTCCTCCTCCTCTTCTCTCGCTCTCCCTCGCTTTGATATTGCAGTTTGCGGATGCCGCTCGCTCAAAACTGTAAATCTGTCGACCGCTTTTTCTTTTTCTTCCCCTCTCTACACACACACAAACGCACACCTCTGACAAGCTGTCACAATAAATAGAGAGATAAGACCAGGTGGAGGAAGAGGAGGGAGGGAGGGGTAAATGACAAGAAGATTGAATAAAATAAAGAATGGGAGGGAGGAGAAAGAAGAGGAGGAGGAGGAGGAGAGGAGGAAGAACAACAAGAAGAGCGAGGAGAAAAGAAAAAAGGCGGGAGATGCGGAAAGAAAGGAGGAAAGGGGCGACAGATGGAAAGCTGTAAGAAAAAAGGGAGGAGGAGGAGTGATGGGAGAAGACACACTGGGATAGGGGAATGAAGGTAAAGAGGGACAGAAAAGGAGGAACGGGTTGGAGAATGATGACTACAAGGAAAAAGAAGGGGACAAGAGAGGAGTGAGATTAACTGAAAGAAAAACGTGAGAAAAAGAGGTGGGGGACCAGGGCGGGTGGAAGAGAGGAAGAAAGAGGAGAAAAAAGTAAAAATGAAGTATCAAAGGAAGAAAGGAGGAAGATGGCAAAAAATGATGAACAGATGGAGAGACACAGGAAGTAAGGAGAGAAGGAGGAGACTCAGAGGAAAGGAAAGAAAAGAAGAAAATGACGTGGAAATATTTGAAGGTTTGAATCGAGAAAAGAACGGGAGAGATGAGAAGGAGGGAGTTAAGAGAAGTGCAGGATGGAAAATAAGATTAAACCTGATAAAGGATAAAACTAGAAGAGGAGAAGAAGGGTAAAGAAAGAGAAGAAGTGGAGGAGGTGAAAGGAGGAGGAGAGATGGAGAGATTACCTGGTGAACGAGAGGAAAAGCTGTTGTGACACTCCCTAATGCGATTTCTAAACCAATCTGCTAAGTGCACCTAAGAGACTGTGTGTGTGTGTGTGTGTGTGTGTGTGTGTGTGTGTGTGTGTGTGTGTGTGTGTTCACAGGCATCAAATAATCTTGTTGCAGACAACAACCTCCCTCCCTCCTCTCTCACCTCCCCGTCCCTCGATCTCTCTCTGTCACTTGGAGTGCGTCCACACCGAGCAGCTAAATCTGAAAAATGGTTTCCATTTCTTACAGCTCTCGCCGGCTGTCCACAGCGAGCTGGAGCGTTTTTACATTCAGTGGGGAAAAAAAGAAAAAAGAAAAAAATGAAAACAAAGACTGTGACACATTAGTTTATGAGTCGCGCCTGTTTTATACACGGTGACAGTGGGAAGGAAGAACTCCCTTTTGACAGGAAGAAACTTTATACACAGCCAGGCTCACAGAGGGGCGGCCAGCCATCTGTCGCAACAGGTGTGAGAGTAAACAGAAGAAAGACAATAACTGTGCACATCTTTGTACAAACAGGAAGTGACGGACCAAAACCACTGATAGGTTTGACAAAGAGCAATAATTCACACCACAGAATAAATTAAAACAATAATAATAATGATAATAATAAATAGTAATGGAAAGGGATGGTGAAGAGGTGTGTGACCTGGGGAACCATCCTAGAACCATCATCTGAAAGAATCTCAAATATAACATAATAATACATTAGAAATAAATAATAATGGCAACTTTTAATAAACTTCTTCCTCCCCGAGCCTGGTTCTCTGCTGGAGATTTCTTCCTGTTAAAAGGAAGTTTTTCCTTCCTACTGTCGCCAAGTGATTGCTCATACTGCTGCTGTGATTTGATGCTATAAAAATAAATTTTGACTTTTAAAAGAAGAAACACATAAGAGGAAAAAGAGTGAGCGAGGAGTTTATCCAGCATGAAGAGAAAGTAAAGTAGGCTGTACCAGCAGGAGTGCCCCAGATCACAATGAAATTATGATAACAGTCATAATATTTGCGTGTTTTCACTTTTACTTATTCAAGTTAGTTCTACTAATTAACTAAATTAGCTGCTAGTATTGTTCAGTCAGTGCAGGATCTATCTGTATCTGAGACTAAGCAGGGTAACAAGAACACCAAAGGTCAAGGGGCACTTTAGGCATTTCAACCCAACAGTATCTGATAGGCCACAAATAAATATACATTACACTGCAGACACAGACTGAAATGTTAGGGTGTTTCTGATGTTTGGTGGCTCGATCCCGGGCACACACAATAAAGCACTGTGTGAATGTAGTCAACAGCACTGTGAGTGTTCAGTGCCATATATGTACCAGCCTATAAGGCAGGTTACTATTAAAAGAGCTGCTTTTCTGTTGCTACTAATTATGTAACTAATGGTTAAGTATAGGAGATGTCTGCCAGTCGGGAGCAGAGACTTAGCATGTCTGACCCACAGCTGGCCAGATGAGCAGTTTTAAAAGATGACGTTTCACAAAAAGAGTCAGAATGTTATAGAAAATGTTTGTATTTTTGTTATTCTTCCCGCTCTCCTGCTGAAATCAACTTCCTTCCTCTCTCGCTCTCTCTTTAGTACTATCAGTGTCCCTCGCCCCCTGCTTTTGGAGTCTGGCTCAAAAGTTGGAGACTGAAGCAGCCTTTGTGAAACATTATCTATTTCCCAACACACACACGTTGACCTGCCTCTCCCCTTTTGCCGTTTTGTTCAGTCCACACACACACACACACACACACACACACACACACACACACACACACACACACACACACACACAGGATCAGTTCTTTTCCATGGTGACAGAGGGTCATATTTCTTGCTTTGATCTTCACTCCTCCCTCACGCTCTCCCTCCCTCTCTGTGATCCTTCACTCTCTTCTATCTGTTTTCATCCAGAAAACAGGAGGAGAGAGAGAGAGCATCTTTCCTCAGTGTCGCTCGCCCTGGCCGGTTGGTAGGTTGGTAAGTGAAGCATGAAACCACCTCCTCGGCCCCAGAGACGCACAAGCACACACTCAGCCACCGAGCGGCTGGATAGAAAATGTGATAAACATTCAAACTGTACACAGGATGTGAGGAACCCGATAATCCGAGATGAGCTGTGCAGTTGTCTAAGCCCATCTCCCAGAAATATTTATATACTGCTGATACGACACAGAGATGTTTTTGAGTAAACATAACTGTGGCCATAATTACGTGTTTTATCAACATGATGCGAGCTAGTCGATTTAATGATTAAGACAAGCCACATGTATGTTCGATGGCAACCGAAATGTCAGCTCTCTTTCTTTATGACAGTGTTTAAACGATAACAGCAGTTTGATAAGGGCAGAGAAAACACTTTTTAGTCTTTTGCTGTCGTTTAATTGTTGTTCATTTGATCATTTTTTTCTTTAATGCCTGAAATATCAGCACGAATTATAGGTGTTAAGCATCTTTGTTGAGCTCACGATCAGCACCGTAATTTAAAGCACGTATTTAGAAGTTAAAGGAGAGAAAGCCCACAGTCAAAACACAGACTGTGTTTACTTATGTTAAATCAAAATTACCAGATTTTTTTAAACCTTAAGCAAACTGCTTTCACTCGCTAAAATACAGGAACCTACACAACCCTGAGTCTGCGATACGAAAATGATGAGGCTTGCATGCCCTTTAGCAATTATAGTCAAGCTCAATAACTGGAAAAAAATTACAACATCTAAAACATTTCAGAAATATTTAGATATTAATTTGTAAGAGACTAGGTTGAATTTAACTGGCATTTGATTACATTTTTGGTGTTTTTAGACATGAAGTCAAAGCAATGTACAAACAAAACACAAATGACAATGGCCCAACCAGTTAACAATCCATCATTATTGCCATAAAAGGACAAGTGTGACTTGTCTGCAGTTTGAGTGAAGATCAATTACACGATCAGTGTGACCAAATCTGACTAAATAAGGAAGATAGCAGGAGTAGTGATTGTTTTGAATAGTGGACAGATAGAGGAACCAACAGACACCTTGCTACGGTATAAACTTATTGGTCAATCAGCCGGATGAACGAAATAAATCAAATATTGATACTTTCCTTATTTCTAATAACCCAGCACCAGTATATTGTAAATGAATGAAACGATAAATGAAAATCAAGGTAGTAAAGAAGAGATGGGAGGAACAACCATGTTGTGAATACTGATGTTGCACAGTTTGGCCACCAGAGGGCACTCTTTGGAATGCTGCAAAAACAACAACCAGCTGATCCGGAGCATAAACGAGCAATCCACAACTTGCTGTGACAATAAAACAAGAATATTTTTAAACTGCACTGGCATGTTAGCTTACTCATAATTAGCCACACATAACACACATCGTTTGGGAAATTTTAAAACCACCAAATATTGGTATCAGTATCAGTTTTAAGATATCGGTCAGGCTCTAATCCAGATTGCAATATGTTAAAATCTGATATTCTCAATTATGTATTAACAATAACTAAAATTTCTCAGATACTCATATGTGTAACTCTTCAGGTTAGTTAGTGGTTAGTTGGTAGTTGCTGTCTTAGTGTCGCTCCTTGCCCAGTGGGACTCATCACACTGGAAACCCTGATGGAGGAAAAGCTCTGTGCTGCCACATTGGAGTTGAACACTAGTTTCATGAGTTAAGGTTTTGCAGATCATACTGTAGCCCGTTTCCTTTTACATCTTTAAAAATGGAAACTATTTTGTTGGAAAGAAAAACACGAGACCTAATTGTTGCTGTTCTGTGTGCGAGTCAAATTATCAGGGACACGTTACAGATTGTTTGGACCTGAGGATCACGTTCTTTCAGTTGGACTACTACCAACGGCCACATGTTTGGTATTGTGGCGTCTCCAGTTACAGTTAGACAGGTGAAAAGCAGCACTCTAACTGACCTGTCGGGCTCACAGTGTGCATTAATGTGAGCAGATGCTTTCAGAAAATCAAATAAATGAACAACAATAAAACTCTCATACTGTGTGGCGATTATAAGAGACTTCTAAACAAACTCGAATTTCTTGTGCCTGTCTGCGAGAAAAAAAGGGTGGAAAAAAAAGCACCTCTTTGTCACGGATCAATCTGATTAATGCAATGTGTTAAGATTACGTCCGATTGGTCACCTCCTCGCTGCTAACGCGCACTGTCACACTGCAGCGAGGTGACCTCAGCTCCCCGCCGGCCAACGCTTTAACCTTTATCAATTAACCAACAGCACAAAGCGGAGCTGAAACCAGACACACTTGCGCGCACGCGTGCGTGGGAAACATCACACCAACAGAAACAACACACACGCACACAAGCACCAGCAGGACACACATGACAAGAACAAGACACACAAACACACAGATGTAACCTGACACAGTGTGACAACTGATAGCTCTGTTTGTGCTTTCTACTCCGTCACACACACACAGACACACACACACACACCTCAGGCAGAAGGCAAAGCGACTGACCACATTTGACTGTGTGTCTTACAAACCACTGTGCTCCATTAAAAGAACTTAATGCCCCATGTAAAAGAATGAAAAACAGCAAATTGATGAAAGGAGTTCACGCTGAGTGTGTGCGGATGTTATTCTGCGAGAGTGTGTGAAGCTGCAACGCTTCAACAAACCAAAACGACTTTTCTCCCCCTGCGTTGCAGACAATGCGACCTCCATCATCGGTATGTGTGTGTGTGTGTGTGTGTGTGTGTGTGTGTGTGTGTGTGTGTGTGTGGTGTGTGTGTGGTGTGTGTGTGTGTGTGTCTGTGTGTGGCTCTAAACAGCCTGTCGTGATAAGGAGAGACCAGAATAACACTCCGACATCAGCAACCCTCCCACCTGTCACTCACTATCGATTCTCTCCTCTCCTCACACACACACACACACACACACACAGACACACACACACACACACACACACACACAAGCAAGGAGGTGACGAGGAGGCAGAAAACACTCAGACCAAAACAGCTCTGCGGTTTGATAGAGATCGTCTGCTTCGTTTTTAAGCAAAATAATGTTTACATTCAGGAGGCAGTAAAGACACCAGTCCTCCACCTTTTTAGTTCAGTTAGAGGGCAACACAAACAATCTCAAGGATACAACAAAAACAACCAGTCCTCCAACAACATGACCACATCAACAGTCTTAAAGGATCCCTGTGAGCATTCCTGAAACTGCATACAGGGGAGTTTTGTGGGTGCCATAAAAACACAGACTTTTGCTCAGATGAGTCTCATCTGGGAGCGGCTTTCAGATGCTGTTTGGTTAGGCTTAGTCACTGAAACTACTTGGTTAGGTTTAGGGGCGGAAAAATTATGGTTTGAGTTAAAATGATCTGTTGCAAGAGTGCAGAGTTCGACTTCATCGAAATGGAGCACGCAAACACAAATAAACTAGCAGTGATGTGGCAACCTGATCAAATTGTGCAACGAGAGTCAAGTATTAAGTACGTTACCTGACCGTTAACCATTCTTTAACCTGTGAACTCTTTGGTTCAAAGTATGCTGACCAGACGCTTTAACACTGCTAACATCGACGCATTAGCACTAGAAATACTGTATTATTGTTATTATCATTTTATTAACATCTAAGCTGCTAGTTTAAAGATGTTACAGCATCACTAGCCCCCTCTCTCGCTCCCTCTGAATGTAAGTTTTAAACAAACGGAGGTTGAAAACAAATCAATGGCAGCCGTGTTAGCTAGCACTCCTTTGCTGCACTTTGATGTAAAAACAAAAATGAGCGCCTGGCTGTCGGCTTCATCAGGATAAAATATAACTAGAATATAACAAAAGCAGTTGAATCGATGCGTAAAATTGTTCTGCACCAGGGTGTAGACGCTAGCAAAGAAGAAACCAAGGCTTCTGGTGCTAGCACTGATAAGGTTAGCCAAACTCTGCAAACTGATCTGACAATGCGTGTTTTTGTGCAACAGTATACTCGGGTCAATGTGCTGCATATTTCAGCTACATTTGATTTGTTTAATGAGGGGCGTGATTAATGTTTAATTTGGACGATTGAAGGGATGTTCTAAATGTTTTTTGAGGGTTTTCTAGTTAATAAGGGTTTCTCTTGTTTAAAAACAGCTAACAAATTAGTCATAAGGAACATGCCTAATGTGATTAGCACAGCTAATGTTGCATCGCATTCGCAGCGGGCAAGTGGGCTGCATTAGAACATTTCTAGTAGTTGTACACCCAATGCAGGTTGTGGTATCCAATGCACCCAATATCCCCGTGTTGGTGTTGTTCCTGGATCATCGAAATAAACTTGGGTCCACATTCAACACTGCAAGGGACCGATCGCATTGTTGTGATGTCATAGATTTGTGATGTCAGGGTCAAGACATGATCATGGTCAGGGTTAGGGTTGTGCAATTGGTGTGAGGGTGTTTCCACGTTGCAAAACTATGACATCACAACAGTGTGATTGGTCCCTTGGAGTGCTGAATGTGGACCGACGTTAATTACAATGATCCAGGAACAACAACAACATCAGTTTAGGGAAATCTGATTTTGCCTCTGGCTGCGGTCTGGGGTGGTGGCATTGGTGGAGTTCATGATACAACCTGGTCAACCAGCAGGTGGGGAAATATAAGACAGGGAAGGTCAGGCCTGGGCGGTTATAAGCAACTAAACTTTCAAAATTAGAGCACAGTGATTGTGCACTAGAAAATAAATCTCAGACTGTGACTTTATCAGTTGGATGGAAAGTTAATAAAACGAGCAGCAAAATATGCTTGTGTGGTCAACCCAAAGGTAGTATGTTTTGCCTTCACGTCAACACATTTTAAACTTCTCAAATGTCATTTAATGGCGTAAAATGACACTCAAAATGACCTGACCTCTTTCTCACGCACCGTTTGTGACACCAGCCTCGATTCTCAAGTTATTTAAAGGAAAGTTTAACAAAGACACTGAAGACATTAAAAATGCGTCCCTCCCTCTTTCTCCAGCAGAAACAAAGAATAAAATGATCTGAACGTCTGCGCTGCAAGCTCAATTTAACGTCCGCAGGTTACAAGCAGCTGATGTCACCTCCTTTAAATAACTCATATTTCATTTTGCCAGACTTCAGCTGCTGCAAGTGTGGGAACTTTGTTTCACTTTCTTACTCGCACGCATCGGGTCTCCTTTTCCTGTTTCTTTTCTTTCACGTCAATAAAAGGGCAGATCTTTAATAAAAACAACATCAAGAGCACTTTAAATTAAAACAAAACAAGGCATAAGTTAACAAAACCGACACCAGAGGTACGAGTGGATAGAAGCGGTGATTGCTTTTATACACAAACACACACACGGGTTACAGAGAAGACAAACTATGCAGAAGCCCAGTGGGAGTTCTCTTTCTTTTCTTTTTTTTGAGCGTTTAATTTTTTCTTTCTTTTCCCAGACAATAATGTTAAGCGAGGGAGGGAATAGCCGGGAGGAGGGAGCATTAAAGAGGGTGAGAGACAGAGAGAGCGAGAGGCATTAGAAGAATGTCAATATGATTGGAGAGAGAGGAGTGTGTGTGTTCGCTGTGCGTTCAACAACAATGGATCTCCAGCCGTGTTGTTCCATGTGCATTCGCATGATCCATTATTACCCCTGACATGTACCGCTGTGTAAAGTGAGTGTGTGTGAGAGAAGGAGAGGGCAAGAGAGGGGAGGCAGGGTGATTGAGATTGAGAGGAGAAAGGTTTGGGAAGAAGAGAAAATTAGCCCAAAACAGAACTACACCTGTGAATTTAGGCAAAGTCGTAAAACGAACCTTGCCTGTTCTGTTCTTTATGAAATAGCTAGAGGACTGAACATGTCATGCTTAATAGAGTGTAACCTAGTGTGTGTGGTCAGCTTTAACAAAAAAACAAGAAACAAACAGGCCACTCATCACCAGTCCAGCGACTCCACAGCAACATGATCTGCTGTTAATTATTAGCCGATACTGAACGAGCGCAAACAAAAAGCCGTTCATCCATCAACAAAAATAACTGAGCAGACGACATCCTGCGCTTCCAGCTGCAGCCCTCGCGTGAACTTTCACTGTCTCTCTTTCTTTCTCTGTTAAGGAGTTTCTGGAAACACAGCAATATATGAGGCGCTTGAGAGGTTTGGATTCTCATCAGAAAGCGGGCGCAACTGGTACTAAATTCATTCTGCAGCGAGACGACACGCTCAAACATTCGGCAGGAGTCATAAAAACTAACCATCTTCAGCTACAAATCATCCTGCAACAGATGGTCTGACCCACACACACCCTGATCTCAACATCATGGAGCCAGCCCAGGATTACACAAAGAGACAGAAGACAATAGAGATGAAATCCACAGAAGGCAAGTTCTCCCAACAGCCCGCTTCTTCACCGAGATGATGCCTCAGCTACAAACGGGCCAAACAGCCGTAACTAAAAGACTCCTCAAGCCACGTTTGACTTGATCAATTCCTATACAGTGCTTTTCTACTCTCCTTTGACACCCAGTCATATAAGCAGTTTTGTTCCTACCTAAGTGGTTTCTGTCCAACATTCACACGTCGATGGATGCAGCAGAAAGGAACTCAGGGTTTGCTGTCTTGCTTGAGGCTATGTTGGATGCAGACTGGAGCAGCCAGGGATCAAACCACCAACTTTTTGACTATTAGATAACCTGCTTGATCTCCTGAGCTACCGCCACCCCAGCTACTAACTCACTGACAGAGATGCAGCCCAGAGATTATCACAAACGTTACCCCAACATTTTCCAGTATTAGTGGTAAATATCCACCTCAAATCCTCAGCCACCATAACACCTCCACCCCTCCTCAGCACTGATTATCCGAGTCTGTGGAAGTCTACCTGAGGGAATCGAGCACCATTATCCCGAATAAGATTCCCACACTTAGCATTTTAATCATGAGCGTGGAGAGCGCTGTGAAGCACTTGGTTTAGGTTGTTAAAAGTGGATTTAAATTCCATCATAATTAAACCTTTCAGTCATCTCTGGTGCCCCACGGATAGGGAGGCAGTGTCACCCCAGAACGGATCGCTCCCATCAGAGGAGAAGAGCTTTATCACACAATAAAGGTCAGAGCAAAGGTGGGCCAGCAAAATTCCTCCCCCAGAATAACGCAGCCATCAGAGAAGCTGCTGATGGGGTCCAGTGTGCCTGCCTGTTTGGTCTCATTAAAGCTAGACGTAGCAGCTCCCGTCTGCTTGTACAGGCAGCTCGCAGTGGATCACACTGATAGTGACGTAAACCTATAGATGATTCTCAGGTAGGTTCCAGGTTTTGTGAGGTGTACCATTATGTCTGATTTCTAAGCAGATTTATGGATGTCTATAAGAGATTGACATTGAAAACATTAACATCAGCGTAATGATCATAAGCAGAAGTGCAAATTTTGGCACAAAGCGCAGAAATTGGCTGCCAAGTATTTTTTTCCTGCACAGGGACAGTGAACTTTAATAAATTATGCAACCAGAGTCAGCAACAAAAACATGGCATGAGACAGCCCAATGCATACGAGCCCATCAGTGTAAAATTAAGAGCAAGAGCAGTCCGAGGACGAGCGCCTCCCACCCAGGCTGGTAATTCTTGGCACGAACCGAGTTGTCAGATTATCTCGGGATGTAATTTGATTTGTATTTGTGAAGATTTGACGTGAAACGCCTCGCAGCGGTAAAAGAAAATATTAATTTCTAAGAAAGGCCAAGCACCACCTGTTCCATCCACAACGAGTTGTAGATGGTTTGAAGATTCCCGCTAACAGACGGGCGAACCGAGCAATTAGCACGAGCTCCTCGGCAGAGGTGATCAAATAAACTCGACAATCGCGGCACGAGTTTGGCCAGAACTCAAGGCTGGTTTTAAATATTTTAAATCGTCAGTGTTTTTCTAAGTAATGAATGAATTTCACTTTACTTAAACTGAGAACGCAGACTGACTGAAGGTGATCTTTCTAAACTTTGGTACTGGATCACTTGACTCTTTCCAAGACGACCATCAGAGCAAAATACAGCTAAAAATAATAATAATAAAAGAAAAACTTCTGTGACCATTTTGGTAAAAAGGCCAAGTCTGAGTGATGAACTCATTTAAACCTGCTTTTCTGAACTCAGGACGCATCTGTCCTTCTCAAATGACCAATTACCAATTTTTTTTAACCTTTATGTCAAATTTCCCCGACATCTTTAAAGTTTAAATTTAAAACCGAAATACTTTAAATCTATATGAAGAGGGAAAAAAGAAGCGGGGAGAAAGTCTTAAAGTCGTCTTTGTGGAAAACAGTAAACGTCAGAGTTTAAAGAGGGTGCGGAAAATCGGAAATTTCACAGGAGATGCTGCAAAAAGTTTTTTAAAAATTGTGGCAGTTACATTTTTTTCTGTCCAAAACGAATTCACTTCAATTCAGTTTGAGGTGCCTAAAAGAAGAACTAAACACAAATCGTGTAAAACCAAAAACACTTTGATTTAAACGTCTTCCAATATGTTCTGTAAATGAGGCTCGACACAGTTAAAAACAACAGAACGGAGCAAATAAAAGACATTTCTAAAAACTGTGAGGCCTCTTCTACTCAGCGCTAAACTGGAGAAATATTTTAACTTCTTTGGTTTGATTGTCTGAACAAAACTTGATTTAATCTTTTCTATATTAGTGACAATAATTTTTTTAAAATGTGAATGCAATGAAGCAACAGCAAGTCCAAAGAGTTCGTTGCAGCTTCTAACTTCTCTTTAGTTATTTTGAAATCATTTGAAATGTGTGTTGTGAACTATTTTTGCTTCGTTCTGTGGATCCACATCAAAATTTAACCCACTGGAGAAAAAAAACAAACACTTTCGAGTTTGAACTTGAAGCCAGCTAAATAGAAGCTGTGGGCTCAGACAGGTGAGGTGGCAGGTGTACAGCAAGTATTCACACACACACAGTGAAAAGCCTATTTACACACAAACGCACATCAATGCTGCATTTCTGCAACACACATCCACTCGATTCCCGTTAAAGCCTCTCACACACACATTACCTTTCATACACCACATAAAGACACAGAAAAGCTCTTTCCCTTTCACTGACACACACACACACATGCGCACACACACATGCACACACACAGATCTGCTGGTGAGATATAAGGTAATGGATTATGTGTAAACAGGACAAAGCAGCGGGTTGTTTACTTTGCATTTGTTTGCCATAAGCTTTTTGTTCCTGTAAAAAAACACCAAACTAATGAAACATGTGTCTGTCTGTGTGCTCATTTAGCATCACACACACACACACACACACACACACACACACACACACACCTTCCAAAGTCGATACAGTAAAAGCATCATCCAAAGTAAAATAAGGAACAGTGCTGATAACAGAACAGGAAGTGTGGAAGATAACCATTAATCAAAAACAGTCCCGAGCCTCCAACAAATGTTTGCAGAGTGTCATAAAAATGCATCCTAAAAGCACACACACACACACACACAGAGAGAGAGAGAGAGAGAGAGAGAGAGAGAGAGAGAGAGAGAGAGAGAGAGAGAGAAATGCAAAGGAAGCAGGAGTCTAAATAGAAATATGAATGAGCTGTGAACAGAAAGAGAAACATAAGAGTGGGATAAAATTAAGAGAAAGACTCTGGATGATTTATTTCAGGAAAGTTTCGGGAGGATTTTGCAGAAAAACTTCATATCAAAAGATCAGGATTCCCACAGCTCGGTGTTTTACCAAAAACATGCTTGTCACAGTAAATTTAATCATTTCATTAAAAAACATATTGCAGGACCACTTTGTACACAAGTTTAAACGTGCGGACGCAGAGCCAATCCAAGGCTGTAGTCCTAAAAGGGGGATGAAACCGCCGCTAAACTGACTCAGAGTTCTCTAAATGTCGCGATTCAATCACGCTGGAAGAAGTTTGAAAATTAGACAAACTCTTTTTGTTTTTTTGTTGTTTTTTTTTCTTGAAATATGAAAAAGTGCGTAAAGTGCGGACCGACCTGGCGCTGGTGCAGTCCTGGTACAGCGTCTCGAAGTCCTTCCTGGAGATGAGCTTGCAGCGGTTCACGCCGGGTTGGATGGCGCCGAGTCCCCGCAGGACGCGCACCTGCTCCACGGTGCACACCACGGGCGTGATGTCCAGCCTCTTCAGCTTGGTATAGACGGTGTGCAGCCCGCCCACCAGGTGCTTCAGGAAGAGGTCGAACACCTGCGGCAGGCAGATCAGCTCCTGGCCGTCCACGCTGAAGCTGGCCACCTTCACGCCGTGCACCTCCACCAGTTTGCACTCGCTGCACAGACCCGAGCCGGACGAAGTCTGCGCCAGGCTGGGGGAGCCCGGAGTCAGGCCGGCTGTGCTCAGCGAGCCCAACCCGCTCAGGGGACCCAGAGGGGCGGTGGAGCCGCCGTTCCCCAAGCCGGCCAGTGCGCCTCCCGGTCCAGGCAGGAAAGCGCTGAGCATGCTGCTGGTGAGCCGTGGAGACGGGGACAGGGAGTGGGAGTTGGTGTGCGCCGGGCTGGAGGTGCCGGTAGAGGCGACGGATGTGTGGAGCGCATCCGGGGCAGAGCGGTAGAGCGCGACCGGAGTTGGGGCGCCCGAGCCCGGCGAGAGGAGCGGAGGGGAGCCGGGGAGCGACATGACGGAAGGTCAGCGTTGAAGACGCGCGCACGCACTGAGGCTTTCACACTCTCACACGCACTTTCTTTCGTCCTCTCGCTCTGTCCAGCTGGGAGACGGAAAAACAACACTTGTGCGTCTCTGCTGTTGGGCTTCCGCTCACTTTTTCCGTTTCTATTTTTGATTTCCTCGCCTCAGCTTCCACTCGCCTCTCGTTCTATCCAGAAGGAGCTCTCGCTCCGGGTATCCGTGCGTGGAAAGCGGACTGTCCGGTCTGTGCGTAAAAGCGACTGGAGCAGAGTCCGGGTCAGCCCTCGCCGTAGCCCTGCCTCCTGTAGGCGTGACTGACTAAACATTGGGCCAATCAGACGCGGTCCTTTGTAGGACTGTGAAGATGATTGGTGTAGAAATGAGAGGAGGACTTTATTGCCCCCCATTGATGTGTGTTTGTGTGAGTATGTGTGGAGGGTATCGGTCAGATCTCTCGCTTTGCGGCTTCATAAACTTTCTCACGAGTTGCTTGAGTCTAACGGGAACTTTTTATTTTTCTTCTTCGAGTTTTTTTTATTTAATTACATGCTGCGTATTTGTGCGTGTGTGAAGGATGACCTGCGAACAGCTGAGGTTTAGGAAGAAAGGAGGGAGAAAGAAGGAAAAACAGGTGAAAAGGGAAAAGGAATGAAAGAAGGGAACAACACAGGTAACGATTAAAAGAATGGAAATAACAAGGAAGGAAAAACAAATAAAGAAGATGTGCATAGGTGGCAATATCGAAGGAATGAAGGAAGGAAGGATGGAAGGATGGAGGGAAGAAGGAATAGCAGGTCACAATAACAACAAGGAAAGACGGAAAATGAAAGGAATATATATTTAATGAAGGAAACAAGGAAAAGGAAATTTAAGGCAGGATTGAAGAAAGGAGGAAATAAAGGAAGAAAGTTAGGGAATAATGTAGGTAAACGTAAAGAAGAATGAAAAGAACAACAATAGGAAGGAAGGAAAGAAGGAAGGAAGATCAAAATCAAATGATGAGGTGAAGGTGTGGGCAGGTAAAAATAAAAGAAATGGAAGGAAGGGGAGATGGAAGAAATAATAAAACTGTGATAAGGAAGGAGAAGGAGGACATGAGTAGAAGAAAACAAAAGGAAAAAGACAAAAAGTAAGACAAGGAAGGATGGAAGAAACAACATACGTGACAATTAACAAAGTGAAGAGGAATAAGAGGCAAAAAGGAAGCAATGAATGACAGGAAGAGAAAAGAAGGAAGGAACAAGAAAGGAAGAATGGAGGGGGAAGAGAAAGGGAGAGCAGTGAAATAAACAAATAAAATAAGGAAAGAAGGGAAACAAACTGAGCAAAGGCGAAGTGATGATAAAAAAGAACAAAGGTATAAAGAAAAGAAAAGAAGAAGGAATAAGAGGTGACAGCAAAGTAAATGGAAGGAAGGACAGATGTGGAAAGAATGAAACAAGACAGTGTAAGAAAGGAAGAAAGAAAGAGAACAAAATAGGTGATGATAAAAAGTACGGAAAACAAAGACAGATTGGTAAGGATGGGAAGGGAGGAAGAATAAGATAAATAATAAAACAGGACAGAAAGAACAACAATAAACATAAGGAAAGAAGGGCAATGAAAAGTATGGAAGGGTAAATATATAGTGGAAGGGAGAAAAAGTAAGAACAAGAAAGAGGTGTGTAGAAGGAAGGAAGGAAGGAAGGAAGTATGTGGAAAAAAGTATAAACAAGGACAAAAGGAAGGAAGGAATGAAGGGAACAAAATTGGTAGCAACATTAAAAGAAGGACTGAAGGAAGAAAAAAGAAATCACAGTTTGAAAGTAAAGAGCAAAGGAAGGAAATGAAAAGAAGGGAACAGCAGGTAACAAAACAAAAAAGGACAGAAGGAACAACAATGAGAGAAAGGAAGGAAGGAAGGAAGGAAGGCAAAGAAAACAGAAGTGGAAGGAAAGAAGGAAGGAAGGAAGCATGAAAGGAAGGACATTGATGACGAAAGGAAAGAAGGTAGTAAAGAGGGAAGGGACAAAGGAGGGAAGGAAGGCAGGAAAGAGGAGAAAAGATGAAAACACAGACATTTAAAATATAATAAGAAGAGGAGACATGAAAGAAACAAACTGGTTTAGTCTTTCTGTTTAACAGAGAGGAAGGATGCTGTCGGGAGAATGATAACAATCGAAAACCCAAAAATGGAGATAGAAAAGGAAACAAGAGGATGAGGAAAGGAAGCTGGGGAAGAGAACAGAAGCTAAATGACCCATGGTGATCATTTATGTGACAAAAGAAGAGGACAGGGATTAAGAAAGCAAAAGCTCTAAAAGAAAAGAGATCACTGTGCAGCATCAAAGAGACTCACACGCGTGTGTGTGTGTGTGTTTAAGCAGTGAAATGGGATTGAGTGGTGTGGATTACAGACAGACGGAGCTTTATAATCCCGTGTAATCTCATTACACTGAGAAACCCTGACTGAATGAAAGGGAGACTGAAAAGAGAGAGAAACACACAGAGTGAGAGAAGATGATGATACTGAAGGGGAGAAAGAAGAGCTAAAATTTGTAATAATGTTTGAAAATCCAGATTTACTTTGCACAGACTGACAGGAAGTCTGATATGTTCTGTTTTTACTCTGATGAGACAAATCATTTCAGTCGGGACCGAGATGTCGCACCGACAAAACAAACAAAAGAGGGAAATTAGTACAAAAAAGAAAGGAACTTTGGATGATTTATTTCTGACTTGACACTAGATTTAAGAAACAAGAAGTCTGTTTTCTGTCTTCCATCCCTCACTGCACTTAAAGTAGGAAGGCATTTTTCTGTGCGTTTATTTTTACTTTTGTTTGGGATGTTTTAAATTGTCTTAATGCTGCATGGACGGCAACAAAAACTCAAGCATAAAGCACATCACATCTTTAAAGGCACACTTATTTTTTAAGTTTATTTAATAAAAAAATATATTGCACTCAAAAATATGCACTGATTAGTGTGTAACTGATGCATCATAAACTTAGATGAGACGAGCATCCCTGCTCAGTCATGTTTTACTTGTGATTAAAGAACGGCCACATACGTAGTACTAGGAGATGAAAACTCGTAGGCGTCAACATGCTATGGAGGTAAATATTAATTCACAACTGCAGACTCAAGTTATGAAGGATCACGCCTATGTTTTATCATCAGAGAAACAGTCACCTTCTCTAAAGAATAGAAGGGGAAGCAAAATGTCATCGTCCTCTTCCTCACCTCAAGCCTCATCTCCTGAACTGAAGTCAGAGCTCTGACACATGAAAATGTGCATAAACATGCTCATTTATTCTCAATATTGTCACAATTACTTATTGTCAGCATATTAGACATGTGACTGTTCCATGTGTGGATCTGCGGAAAGATGACAATGAGTAAGTTAAACAACACCAAGAGCTGGTTATAAGCTAACATCATTGGGTAATATTTGGCTTAAGTGTCCTAAAAACTCTAATTTACCCTCTGATAAACAGTGTGACATTCTCACTTTTTATGAGAGTTTATTCACTAAGTGTCTGAGTCCAACATTGTTTGATCCTCTTGAAAGAATGTTCCACTAACAGCAGCTAACAGAGGCTAACAGTGGCAAAACAGTTGCACTTACCAACATAAAAGTTTGGGATATATCCTCGTTTCGTTTCTCAAAGTATTACAGCCTCCTCCAGAGCAAATAAAGGTTGACACTTCTCACCCAGCATTGATAGCTGAGGTAAACAGCAGCTGTTACGTGATTATGCACTTGCATCGGGAGGGGTAAGAAAACACAATTTAGAGGTGAAATTTTACTTTTTCTAACTTTTCAGCAACGCTAATAACACCTGATGGCTCTCTTGCTGTGCCATCATCTAATCCCCAGAAGCTTGAGGGTCCTGTTGACTCTCAAGGTCGGTGTTGAAAGGACAAAGTTGGCAAAACCTTAGCATCGGGCTTCCATTCCCTGCTTAGACAGTCACCTGTGAGCTCCTTATACGTGGTTCTATTTTATCACCTCTCTCCCATCCGGTCTTCCAAAAGGATGGTCAATTCCAGCAGGACCACTTGCTTCAATGAGATAAATCTGACACAAGAACCACATTACGGTGCTTGTCTGCACAGGTTGACTTTCAACCACCAAGACTTCCTGCTTGGTTTGTATGTTGCTGTAACCTCTCTCTGGTGTGACTCTAGGATAACCATCAGCACCTGGTCATGGCAGAATCAGTAACTCCCATCTCCCAGGGCCTTGTCAGTCTGCATTTAATCCTTTTGATAAAGTTTACAGTTAGGGCTAGACCAGGTGACCCTTAGTTATGCTGCAATAGGTCTAGGCTTCCCATGATGCATTGTTTCTGTACTCACCATGCGTCTATGTGTCACTCTCTGCTTGATCAAAGGGTGTCATCTTTTTGTTGGGGTTTTATAAATATATATGCAGCATGATTTTAAAAAAAAGCCATAATCTATGACTTTATGACCTCTATAGTAGTTCTATGAAGATTAAAGAATTTAGGAGAGAAAGTACAAGTATAAAGGTGAAAAAAGAGCAAGAGAGGTCAAGGAGGAAAGGTGGAGCAGCAGCCGAAAATGAAAAAGGTGAGACGGAACAAGACAGAGATGAAAAGAATAGAGAGGTAAGGAGAGTGTCAGAGGGACACGAGGGCAATAATTTGTCTCTCAGGACTAATAATGATCAGACTGAAGCTGGACTCAGAGAAAGACAGAGAGAGATGAGCTCTTAGTGGAGGTGAATATCTCTCTGTGGGGTTATAATGACCGATATGAACTTGGAGTTGGACTTTGGGATGCTGAGAGCGAGGCAAAGAGGAATAGGAGCGAAGTCCGAGACAGACGAGAGAAAGAGATGAGGAGGGGAGGGAGAGTGACAGAAGGGCAAAATGAAGGAGGTGACAAGAGAGAGGAGAGTGACAAAAGTGGAAAAACTTGTCTGCAAAATGCTCTTCATCCCCTGAGGAGACACAGAGGAAGATGTAAGTGACAAAAGGCTTTTTTTTACTGCTTTCTGCGTATTGAATCAGTCGTCCTGACTAACTGTATGTCATCTTTTTGTGTTGGTGCAGTTTTTACTGTGGGGTAAAGAAAAAGTGGCAGCAGCTGCAGGAAAAGACTCACATTCACCTTCATGGATGATGTCACACTGCTCTCCACCAACAAGAAAAAACACCACCATGTTAACATTTCACAACTGCCCATTGTCAGCCCAACAGCTGGCGATTGCTGATAAATTTACAGAGGGGAGGCGTGTGTGATATGCTTGTCGCTTTCTGGCTTCAGAAGAACTTCAAGAATTCAAGTTATTGTCATTGTAATAGATTTGCAGCTGGAAAAACTTACATGGTGTGTAATATTTAAGACAAGACAAAGAGAAAGATAAGAACTATGAAACACCAGATCTCTGCCACACTATCAACATTAAAGGTACAGGACAAGGAGGGAAGGAAATATAGGACCTAAGGACTGTGCATGAAGTATAAGGTAAATGCACAAAGTAAAATATAATTTACACATCAAAGCATGAAATCTAAAATATATTACATTGGAAATATTTTACATGGAGACCGTACACATCTTTTTGTCATACTGGGGAATGTTGTTGTGCTGCAAAGTGACAATGAAGACCTTCTTAGCATAACCTACCGGATCCCTTATTCAATCTGAAGTGAACAGGTGCTGTTTTTCCTAAGGCTAGAAAGTAAGTAATGCAAAACTTGGTTTCATGTATATATTTGCAAAATTCTAATATATTCATACTGTGATATTCATTGGAGTATTTGAGTCACAGCATGACACTACACTCTTATGTGGCTGTGACATTATTATATCATTGTGCTTTCTTAAAAGTCTAAAAACTATAACATTATTAATGAGAGGCTTCTTTTTCACTCAGTCATTATCTTCATTTAAACACAATGTGGTCTTATATTTTCTGAGTGTGACAAACACTACACAGTGCAGCCAACAGGTGCATCTTTGCGCCAAAGTTTGTCAGGATTCATTAGGCAGAGTCAGCGTTCCTACATCCAGGACTGTTCCTTGAAACATCTGTTTAACCACATGAGTTGCAGCAGTGAAAAGAGAAACTCCCGTGCAGGCAGCAGGTCGTACGGTGCCACTTGACAATGATGTATGCTTGAGGGAAGTTTGCTGGATTTTAACTGAACCAAAGAAGACATCAGAAAAGTTTGACAGCTGTGGTTACAAAAAGAATCTGTGTTCGTGTTTGGCTACCTTACATTTAACGATTTTATAAAAATGTTTTTGTTGATAAACAAAGTACCACAGACTTTAACTAAATGATGGGTGATGATTATAATCAATCTAATTACTTATTATTATTATTATTATTATTATTATTATTATTATTATTATTATTATT
>NW_024583093.1:154100-164149 GCF_018398535.1 Haplochromis burtoni | reverse complement strand
TTATTATTACTGTAGTTGTTTTTGTTATTATTATTATTATTATTGTTTTTATTATTATTATTATTATTATTATTATTATTATTATTATTAATAATAATAATAATATTAATTATCCCATTAAATAAATGTTTAAAGAACAATTTTTTTCAGCTGCAGCTTCAGTGTTTTTTAAGAGTTTGAGAAAAAGAATAAATATAATTAAAGCTGCAAGCAACAATGAGAGGGCCCTCATACCTGAGTGCAAATGAGGGTGTACTGGGTTCAAGCTGATCGAGCCATTTGAACAGTTTGGACCGTAACTCTTATCAATGCTGTGATGTTTGGTCCAGACTGAAGAATATGACTTTGAGTTACAGTCATTTCATGCTTTATGGTGATGCATTGAAATTTGTTTTCAAAATAAAGTAAAGATCGTTAAGATTTTCCTGATGTAATTTTAACTAATTCTTCTCAACCACGGTAAATCTGTACCTCAAAGTTTAAAACATGACATTTCCTTCTGTACCTAGGTGGTGTTCTGACTATCATTAAATATTTCCACACAGATGTGTTTAGGGGTGGGCCCTTATCACACACAAGAAGTTTAGTCCAGACTGGATAAAGTATGTGTGAATGACAGCAAATTAAAATTTTAAGGCGAATGAGCAAAATTCACAATGGTGTCATAGACACACCCTTCAACAAAAACTCAAAAGCTTGGTAATTTAGCATGGCCCACATCTGTAGTTCTTACTGACCCAAAATTAAAATGATCCCATTAGAACCCTAGGAGCAGTTTGAAAAAGTACAACAACCGGAAATCTCAACAACGATGCCAAAATTACATCATAATTTCAAAATGGCAGACTTCCTCTTGGCTTTAGGGGATAACTCCAAGAGGATGTTTTGTGCATCTTGGGATGTTTAATACGTGTACCAAATTTCATATCTGTATGTGAAATACAGCAGTGGCGCTTACCTTTTCCAACTTTATTGGTACCACTATAATTTAATTCCATTCAATTAAATTTTATTGATATAATGCCAAATCATAGTTGGCAGAAAGAAATCGCAGTTTCTTGAATGCTCTTTACAGAAAACAGAGAAAACCTCAACAATCATATGACCCACTATGAGCACTTTGGCGACAGTGGGATGTAAAATCTCACTTTTAACAGGAAGAACCATTCAGCAGAAACAGACTCAGAAAAGGCGATCCACCCCTACTTCCCCCTGGATTCACAAAACAACACAGAGCATGTTGCAGCCCCAGCAGGTTGGGGTTAAACTGAGGTTGGATGGATTGCCATCCTCAACCGCGCCGTCATATACTCCGCCTCCAGGTCATCATCCAATCCGGGCCCACCATCTTCGGGATCCACCACTCCTGGAGGTGCACCTGCACACTCAAATTTACATTTCAGAACCTCAGCCTGTGACAGCAGCCGTAACAGTGACTGAAGAAGAAAACACTTCAACAACATCATGGGAATCCCCCAGCAGCCTACGCCTATTGCACCGTCACTAAGAGAGGATTCAAAGTCACCTGATCCAGCTCTAACTATATGGTTTGTGAAAAGGAAAGTTTTAAGCCTAATCTTAAAAGTCGCGATACTGTCTGTCTCTCGAATCAAAACTGGAAGCTGGTTCAACAGAAGAGGGGCCTGAAAATTGAAGGCGCTGCCTCCCATTCTACTTTTAAAAAAGTAGAATGGGAGGCAGCGCCAGTAAGCAGCACTTATGTACAAGTCCAATGAAATACGTACATTTTCATGAGACCTGATGTGTGTGCAAAATTTCTGAGCCTGATTTCACCCTCAAAAATGTGACTAGCTGCCGGCCCTCAGGGCTGTCCATCTCCGGGGAAAGTGCGCTATCCCTGCATTTGCCTGAATAATAATAAACAGAGCAGATACACAAGGAGCTTTGTACTTATAGTGTTCAGGCCCTAAAAACAGAATTGAAACATACTCTTGGTCTACATGCAAATTTGGCATGATGTCAGTGACTACAGTGTAGGTGTCCTGTTTGATGATCATATTTTGATTCTTATAGACACAGAGGTCTAGGTGATGCTTCAGAAGTGCATATAATATTTCCCAAAAGTTCTTTGGTAGTTTGGTGGTGATTTCATACCTTGACATAAATAAGATAAAATCCTTCTTCACAGTACTGGCCTCAGCACAGGACCATGAGACCTGTCTTGACCAATACGTTGTCACTCCCAAAGCATAACATTTTACGCTAGGTGACAAATCGTCGATATATTACGCTTCCGGGCACCCAACATGTGCCTAGATTACGAGATCGGAAAAATTAGGAAACATGAGAACCGTTTGGAATGAATCTACACACGTACGTTCGCTTTACTTAAAATGCTTTGGAAAACACTATCTAACGTCATTAAAGGGCTGGTTAGGGTTAGGGCTGGAATACATGGCTGGAACGTGTATTACTGCAGGAGCATCATTCTACTGGATTTCATCCATAACCCGGCGTGTAGCATAAGAACGCGGACGGTCACCTTTCACGTTCCTCAGGAAAGCAGCCGGACTTGACAAATCGTCATTATATTATGCCTCGGGAGTGAGAACAGGCTGCTTTGATTGAGTTGTCTGTATCAGCTGACTTGAACTGAACTTCATTGTTATTACCTCAGCATTTAATAAAATGATAACTCGCTAGGTGGGAAAAGTTGGAAGGTTTTCCCTTTGAAAGAGTGAAGAGTTTTTGGGGTCTTCTTTACAGATAACAAACACCTAGGTTGCATCTAAACTTTGTTTCAAGAGCATTTTAAAGCACACGTCTTTGTGTAGTGACAATCTGTATTCAAACTGCTCCATAGGTTTGCTCGCCATGCAAATAATGAAGCAAAATTCAAAGTGGCCAGGTGGATGGACAAGTCAACAAAGATTGTGTGTGTGAGGGAGATGAAAAGAAAAAGGATGAAGAAAAGAGGACATGAGAGAAAGATGAAGGGAGAATATTTTAGACTCCAGTGCTGGGTGACATTGGTCTGCCGGCTTTTTATAATTTTCTTTTTTTATTTCACTTTGGGACAAAAACATGAATGAGAAAGAGCCGCGGGCTGTGTGAGTGTGTGTGTGTCTTTGCAAACTCTTGTCTCTGTGACACACACACACACACACACACACACACACAAGCACTTCAGGTTTTGACCAAAGTGTTTGAGCACACACACACACACACACACACACACGGTATGACAACACACACACACACACACACACACTACACACACACACACACACACACACACGCTGTACTGACACATCACTAGCCATCAGGATTTATTTAGCTTTTATTTATACAAGCTTAAAGTCAAACCATCCATCTCACACACAACAGCCCCCAGCTGCCATTACAGTGTGTGTGTGTGTGTGTGTGTGTGTGTGTGTGTGTGTGTGTGTGTGTGTGTGTGTGTGGTGTGTGTGTGTGTGTGTGTGTGTGTGTGTGCGTGTGCGTAGATGCGTGCTTGATACTGCAGTTTGTGATGATCTACAGTAAGTACGGGATGGCACGTGAGTGTGTATGTGTGTGAGTGTGTCTGTATTTGTTTTTCCCATCATCCTCGGCTGTACCTCGAGCAATGATGTTGACGACGGCGGCTCAAGTTGTGTTCTTTAATAATCTAATTCAACAACACAATTACCAAGTGTCAAACTGCAGTGTGAGCATCTCGGGGCCGGGGCGCAGCGACGGCGATGCTTTGTTTCCACAAGCAACATTCATCAGCTAAATTAAAACTCAATGGACGGCCCAAATACTCAATAAAAATCCCTGTCTTGTTTTACGCTCACATGAGGTGGAAAATAGATCCGTCGATAGTGAAACCATTCAATATAAGCTTGATGCATTAAATTGTTTTTTTTCTTCCCCCCTGACAAACATCATAGGAAAGGGTATATTTATCAAAAAGTAAGTATTCACCTGTCACTTTTTGGCACTTACATGGCTTTGTTGCTCCTTGGAATAAAGCTCTTTAACCTCCCAAAATAACACAATGCATCATTTAAGATAATAAGTTGTGTAGATTCAGGAAACTGCATTGTTAAAGGAGAAATAACACTCAATTCTGGAGCTGTATATTTAGAATAAAAGAGGCAAATTGTACAAAGTTATCAGTCTTACCCTTAAAACAACCCTGAAAATTTAGACGTATATTTTATTGTAACATGACCTCTCAAGGTTGTGTGCACACTAGCAAGCGCCCTCTGCTGTCTGTAGTAACAGCAGGGGTAAAGGACAAAGTAAAGTGATGTTATATTTGATGTTACAGTGCTACAGGCCTACTGCGATGAACCTACAGCTGACTTAACTCAGTGGTTAGGCAAAGGAGTAATTAGGTTCTAGGCCAGGGGTGTCAAATCTAAGGCAGCCCAGCAAAGATTCTAATTCGGTCCACAGGATGACTTTGGAACAGGTGAAGGAGGGAATACATTTTGGACATTTAATTGTATTTTCATAGGTTATCTTTTCCGACTGAGAAAGTGTAACAGTGTTGGAATCAACTAACAGCAGCTATCAGGGGCTAACAGCAACTATCAGCAGCGCTACCATTGCCATTTATACTACACTTACTAAGGTTAGTTTTTTTATCATCTACTATAGAAATGTCACTTTCCATAGTGGAAAAAAAACAAATTTTCTGTGAATTAGAACTTCCTGTTATATAATTACAGGACAGTCTGTTTAATGAGCTACCAGAACTTGTACTTTTCCTACTCTTACACTTTATTTATTACAGTTTAAGCTCAAGGAGTCGTGCTGGCAGATTTCTTTCTTTGCTACAGCAGCATCTCTTTATCATGTTGAAAAAATTAGACATTTTGGTGAAATTGCTCTTTTTTTATTGAATCTCTGAGATTAAATATTTAGTTAAACTTCCCTACAATGACAGGAGAGTTTAACTGGTCTGGCCCACTTAAGATCAAAGTGGACTGTACGATGTAAAATGAGCTTAAAGTGCTTGGTATACGCTGCTTTGTGTTTGGGTGACGAGTGATGTGACCTTTTGTTTTGACCAACTTCCTGGTTTTGTTGTATTTCCTTTTTTAAATTGACAATAGCAGCTTGTTTTTTGTTTTGTTTTTTAAGTTTAATTATTAATTATTCTTCTTCTTTTTGCTGCTCTTTTTAGGGGTCACCATAGTAAATCCTCTGCCTCCATCTCACACAATCTCTACCATCCTCCTCTGTTACACCAACCCTCTGAATGTTCTCCATGATCCTCTTTTGAGGTCTTCCGCTTTTCCTCCTGTCTGGCAGCTTCATCTTCAATATGCTTTGTCAATATATTCACAATATTAACAATCACAATCTTCTGTACATGTCCAAATCTTCTCCACCTCACTTCTCTAATTATGTTCACAACTTTATCTTCTCCTCTCCTTTATCAGCCTGGGTACTTTTATGATTACTCCCAGGCATCTCTTGGATTTTCTGGGGACTGTGACAAATGGGGGCTCATCCGGGATCTGGAACCAGGAGTTCGAGCTCAGAAAGGAGCTGGATCTAAACAACCTAGAAGTTGAGACAGTCATTAGGCTGCCCCAGCTAGGGGTGCCGGTTTAGCTCACTGGGTTGAGCAATCGACCTAAATGATATAAGGGTTTGAATGTGCCCCAGGGCCATTTTTTGTGTGTCTTACCCCTCGGCTTTCTCCCAGCTTTCCTCTCTTCTCTCCACTGTCCTTGACATAAGACTAAAAAGCCCCCAAAAAATGTTTCAAAACAAAACAAAACAAAAGATCGCATTTGCCGGAACTGCACAGTTCAGGTTGCACTGCTGCTGGTCCGCAGGTGTCTGCTGCCTCATTTGTTACGAGTGAAAACATTCACTTACTCCAGTCACTTGTGAGACAGGTGTTGAAATAACTTCACTCAATGTGTGGGCCATAATGTCATAATGTAAGGTTGCTGGGAAGGCTGGGAAGGTGTTGTTACTTGTTGTCAGATGTTTCTTTGTGGAATGAATGAAGGCTGTGAAAGCACATACTCCTTGGGACAATAAGGCTAATCTATGA
Organism: Haplochromis burtoni; assembly: GCF_018398535.1. NCBI lineage: Eukaryota > Metazoa > Chordata > Actinopteri > Cichliformes > Cichlidae > Haplochromis > Haplochromis burtoni. Next base: position 158,124 of record NW_024583093.1, on the reverse strand, counting down.
ATTGAAGTCCAATCAGCAGCCCTAAAAGTGACATTACGAAACTCAGTATCTTTGATATTTGGCTTCCTGTTGGACGCTTTTTACAACCCACACTTTTGTCCTGTCCCAAATCAAGTTGGATCGTGTTGAACTCAAACCAAGCCTGATCGTAACCAGAAAACATCAACAAATATCACAGAGCGAATGCAGTAATCTGCAATATATGCTATGAAGTCAGTTCATAGAATTAACTACAAATCTTTGTGTCGTACCTGAAAATATATGTTTCATCAAAAAGAAATAAAATCAAAATAGAAGGACTTAATGTATTACTGAAATCTGAGTATTACTGAATGCTGAGATCGTTTCAGGTACCACTGTGATTTTTTTTTTTTTTTTTTTTTTACAAATGAGTTTAAAAGTTTCAAATCAGAATGAACCTTGAGACAGGAAGGGACAGACATTTTATGCCATAAAAAATGTTGGGCAATATCCAGTCAGGTGTAATAAAGACTGAGCTCATTCCTGTTTCTACTTCTTTCTATCCCCATCTCCCTCTCTCTCTCTCTCTCTCTCTCTCTCGCTCTCTCCCCCCCCTCTCTTTTTTTTTACCTCCGTCCCTCTCTGTCCTCCACCTCTCCTTCCCTCTCTGCCCTTCATCCCCCCCTTCTCTTTATCACTCCGCTCATAAAACCTGCTCATCCAGAAAGAACAGAGTTTAGAGGAGGATGGAGGAGAGAGAGACAGGGAGAAATGAATGAGGGATGGAGACAAGGATAGAGAAAGAGGGAGGACAGAGGGATGAAAAGACAGAGGGAGAGGAGACTTAGGAGAAAGGAAAATTAAGGACCCAGTCCCGCAAAAAGTAAAATGTCCAGTGCTGATTAATTAATTTCATAGTTCTGGGACAATAGAGTCGCCCTCAAAACCTGCAGTTCTGTTTAAAATCCAGCTTTTGTGAACTTGATTGTGAAACAGTTTGCACTGCTGAGTGATTTTAAACCTTTTTAACCACACTGACCTCTGAAGGAACTGACAGTCAGAGAGTCCTAAACTGAGGAAGCTATCATTTTAGCTGTGTCGCACCATTTAATTTTATATAACTTCCTTCCCTGGGGTATAAACTACTCCACAAGAGAGCTGCAGCACAGTCTAAAATTGGTGGATTGTATAAAGATATCAAGTATGTAAAAAAAAAAAAAAGCATGTCAGGATGTACACTGATTCAATTTTTTGTTTTTTTGTTTTCCCAGGAAGTGATTAGCCTAGCTTAGCATAAGCATGAATGAAAGCTTATCTCTAAAGCTCATTAGTGCACTTCCACTGAAATGCATGGGGCTTTTAACTTGAAACGGTTACAGGAAAGGTTATGTTTGCAGTTTGATGTAGTGATTTTAACATATGGTAAATTAAAACAAGGCTTTAAACCAAAACACAAACAGGGTTAGGCGTGTGTCTAAAGGGGAGTCTTCACCAATGCCACAGGACTACAGTACTGCTAGTTTTACTATGCCAGATATATTTAATAAAGTTACACAACCTCTTAACAAATGCTGGGCAAAGATTAACTTTATATGAGGATTTAGTGCACACACACAGTTGAAAATGTTAATGTGACCGGACTCAAACTTTTAACTTGTTTGCTTATTCCAGACAAAGTTTGCTTAACTTTTCTCCCAATTAAGTACAACTTATTATTATTGTTGTTGGGTCAACTGAAACCTTGTCATATCTCAAAGACCTCAAAGTACCTAACAGAGACCTTTGCTTTCAGACTGCACTCTTACTTGTTGTTCCTAGAGTATTTAAAAGTAGATTGGGAGGCAGAGCCTTCAATTTTCAGGCCCCTCTTCTGTTGAATCAGCTCACAGTTTGGATTCAGGAAACAGACACTATCTCTGCTTTTAAGATTAGGCTTAAAACTTTCCTTTGTGATACAGCATATATTTAGGGCTGGATCAGGTGACCCTGAATCTTCCCTTAGTTACGGTGTAATAGGTGTAGGCTGCTAGGGGCTTTCCATGATACACTGAGTGTTTCTATTTCACCCACTCACTTCCACAGTGTGTCTTTGTCCCATCTGCCCCAATCAATTTAACTTAATGTTTCTTTTGTTAAAGAATTAATGATGAAAACGAATGAAAATGGCGCCAATCCAGATGCTTGTTGCAGTGGTGTTAACTGGGACAGGTATCTCTGCGCTGTCTTGGCTCAAGGTCAGGTAGTTAATACCAGTGGCAGCTCAGAATAAACAAGAGGAAATGCTTTTTTTAAGTTGACTTAGCATGCAACTTGACAGAGTTGAAGAACTTTTGTGTCACGTAGGGGAACAATGTCTAACCCCTCCTCTTGATGGCCTATGCGTGCACCACACAGCCAGCAGTGGCGGAAAAGGATCAAAAACAGGACTACAAGCTACGTAAGCTCCCAGCACCACCTATCTCAGGAATATCTGCAAAGGAATTTCACTGTGCCACTTTTTGATCCGACTGGGCAGTGGGAGATAAAAGAAAGGGAAAAAACAGCAGCAAGTACGAGAGGCGGAAAGAGAGACATAAAAAGGGAGATTAGGAGAGAGAGGGCAGGTCTCAAGGTGACTACTCATTGTCCTAATTCTTCTTTTAAAACAGTTAAAGAGGCCAAAACACAGCTGCCTCTGTCTCTCCCCATGTCTCTTTCATACTCACACAATCTCTCTACTCTCTCTCTATCCCCACCATTTTCATGGATAAAGGTTAAAAGCATCCTCCATCATCACCTCTTTCTCTGTTTTTATATTTAACTCATTTTCTTTTTGCATTTACATCCCTTCATCCTGATGCTACCCTCTCTCTCTCTGTTCTTGTCGTCTTTGCCAACAGCGATGTCTTCAAACTCTGATTGATGATGCTTGCCGTCGGTTACCGTTGTGTCCTGCTTTCTGTTTTTACCAAAATGCGCACTTCTCCCTCTCTACCCCCCTTTCTCCTCTCAAAACTTTTCAACTTTATTTATTTATTTATTTATTTTGAAACTGCTGATGTGAAAGTCAGCTCCCTCCTACTGGGTCATGTTTTTACATGATTGTGCGTCAAAGCAATGCAGAGTTTGTTTTCCTTTTTTTGTTTTTTTAGTCTTTACCCAAATAAAATTCTTCTTAGAATTGAACTATATGTGATAGCTTTACACACCAATAGTGTAGATGTATTAATCAGCCAACCACACGACAGCAACTAGTTCAAACTGAGCATCAGACTGGGGGGAAAAGGTGATTTACGTGACTGTGAATGTTGACCGGACTGCTTTGAATTCGTAGGAAGGAAACTAACTTGAATAATCACTTGTTACAACCAAAGTATGCAGAAGAGCATTTCTGAATGCACAGCAAACCTTGAAGCAGATGAGTTACAGCAGCAGAAGACCACACTAGGTGCCTTCCACAGAAAACTGCTAGCAAAAAGCTTTTAGTAAAGAGACATTAGCAGGCATAATCTGCATGCTAATGTCATCATAGTGGTGCAGAGATTTTAATATCTAAGCTGAGTTAGTAGTATGTTTAGTCTCAAACTTTTATCTTTTAATCTTATCAGTTCAATTTTTTTTAAATTATGACATCAGCAACATTTATTTGAACGCCTCTTTGAATTTTATTTTGAAATCAGTCGCTCACAGTCGGTAGAAACAGAAACCTTCCATGTAACAGTAGAATTATTTCCTAACCCATCCATCCACCCCAGCCTCCCCACACTTTCTGTGTCTGTCTCAGTCAGAATTACAACAGGCTACAGGTCTTCATCAGTTAAGTGCAAACATGTGTTTTTGACAGATTTGGTGAAATGACAGATGATGTTGTCTTTTCTCTTTGAAAAAAGTCTCAGATGCCAATCAGAACATATATTTTTATTATTATTAACACTAAAAAATACCATCACGACTGAAATATCATCTGTGTCACTGAACACCTTTTCCTTTAGATAGATAGATAGATAGATAGATAGATAGATAGATAGATAGATAGATAGATAGATAGATAGATAGATAGATAGATAGATAGATAGATAGATAG
>NW_024583093.1:150684-154080 GCF_018398535.1 Haplochromis burtoni | reverse complement strand
TAGATAGATAGATAGATAGATAGATAGATAGATAGATAGATAGATAGATAGATAGATAGATAGATAGATAGATAGATAGATAGATAGATAGATAGGTTCATTAATGGGGAGCTTTATTGAATGTGTTTTTTAATGTTTATTTCATTATTAACTTATAATCAGTGCCATCAATCACTGTGACAGCCACCTATTGTCAGCCTGGCTGTCACACTGCACCGCTCTGTGTGTGCGTGTATGTGTGTGTGTCAGCAGGAGAGGGATAAATAAAGAAAGTGAGAGACTGTGAGTGTGTATTTGATGCAATTTAAACAAGGTGTGTAAAATCAATAGTCCTCGTCCTAAGGCGAAGGACAGAGGATGCAATGCAAGGAGATGAAGCAAGTGAGCAAAGGAAGGAAAAGCAGGAAGGAAAAGGCAGATGGATTGAAAGTGCGTAAAACTGAATTTTCCATAAACGCCATTAAACTTGTAAACGTTCACGTCAAGTGGTCCCGCAGTCCAACAAGGGAGCTAAAAATCTAAAATCTAGAAGCTCTAGTACAGTGGTTCTTAACCTTGTTGGAGGTACCGAACCCCACCAGCTTCATATGCGCATTCACTGAACCCCTCTTTAGTGAAAAATAAAATGTGATTTTTTTTTACTGGTGCACAAAATGAGCCATGCATGTCATGGCGGAGGCTCTGCCGAACCCCTGAGACCGACTCACCGAACCCCTAGGGTTCGATCGAACCCAGGTTAAGAACCACTGCTCTAGTATCTGTAAGGTGAGCGTGATGTGACGTGAGGTGCACCTATGTTTTCTTAAACAGCTGAATTAAAGCCTTAGTTTGGGTCGGTAGTCCTCAGTTTGCTTCGCAGCCTCACTGAGCTACCAACGAATGAGCACATGAACTAATTCTCACCCAGCTTCAGAGTTACATTGAACTGATTCTCCGGATCCAGAGGGTTAGCAGTTATTTCGTCCATGACTGGTTTAAGATGTTCTTTTGACCCAAATCATAATTTTGTGTACTGGGTTCCCTCCTCCATACCTGTTTTTTTAAATCATGTAATCTGGGACTTAACATCGCTGAATGTCATTGACTGTCAGCGGTTTCCACTGCTACTCACTTCCTGTGTGAGCGGGTGCCACAATTTTTACTCTGTTTTGATAGAAATACTAAAAGATGACCCAATGCAAAGACAACACCAACACTGTGATTTCTCTGGTTTTTAAAGGTCATCATGTAAACACTGCAAAAAGTTCGCGGTAATGACTGACTGTGATTTTAGGTAGAAAGTAACTCTGTCAGAGCTCACAGCTGGATTGTTGCTGGTTCAAAACCCAGCTGGGAAACATTTAATCAGCTTTGAAATGTAAAAAGGAAAAAAAAGTATTTGATGGGAAAATTCTAAACTCCTTCTGCAATGCCCTCGAGGACAGCACTTAGCCCGAGTGTAGCGGTAGGAGAGCCGGTCGTTCACCAGTTAAGAAGTGAACATTAAAGAGTAAAATCTGAAAGGAAACCACCTTCAGTCGAATAAAATCAAAACCAAAGCTGGTTTGTTTCCGAGGCAGGGGGGTTACTCTCCGGGTCCCCCCCAGGAGGTGCTGCAGATTTCATTTCCTAAAAAAAATAAATAAATAATAATTAAATAAATAAATAAAGATTCAACAGGGGAGACTGGGAAATGGCACAGGAAGAATGAAAAGCATTTGGACGAGGGCTCTGGTTTTAAATTTGACTCGGAAAACTTTATTGATCCGGGTGCCAAACGGAATTACGGAAACGAACCCGGAGCTTTGAAGAGAAGTTTCACTGTCGTTATCGTAAGCCGCTGTAATCCATCATATCTGGGAATCAAATTAACATATATTTACATGGACACACACACTCACACACTTTTAATGCAAGCACAATATCTTCATCTCACACACACACACTCACACACATAGAGGCCAAATCATTAGTTGTAGGTTAATTAGTGTTATAATTAATAACCCAGCAGACATGTGTATGTGTGTGCGTACGTGTGTGTGTGTGTGTAACGAGAGGTCGGGAGTTAAATCATATTAATTTCAACATTGATTAAGCAATAAAAAAGACTTTTAACTAGCGGGGGTGTATATCACTTCACGACACAGGCATCGCAATTTAAATCTATGTATTAATTAAAATGCGTGTGTGTGTGTGTGTGTGCACGTGTGCTTGTGTGTGTGTTTTCTCGAGCTTGTCGCCAAGGTTTCTAGAGCGAGGAAGGGATCAACACTCTTTAAGAGAGATAAAGAGAGAGAGAGAGGTGGGGGGGAGATAGGAAAACATGGATCTAATTCAGAGAAAAGGAGCCGAAACAGAGACGAAGAAGTAGTAGAAGACGAGGGGAGTGGGATCGAGGGAACGTGTGAGAGGTATAGATAAAATGGAAAAAGACAGAAGGGGGTGGGAGGGGGGAGGCTGACTGCTGTGTGATTGGATAAGCGCCAGTGACTCTTTGAAATTGCGATCGCCTCAGATATGCATTTCAATGTATAGCTTAACTTTTCTCATATAGATAACAGCTTCGTTAGCCTCCCGAAAACTTTTTCCAGTTGCCAACTTGAAAGCCGTCGCGCAAGGCGTTTCTGCTTTAATTTTCCCCCAGTCTGGATTTGGCGATTGATCCGCTTTGAAGGGGTTTTTAAGCTGTCGAATGTAAAAGGCGTTTTTTACGTGGTTGCAAAAACTTGGGCGGTTTCACGTGTCTCTTGAGCTGCAGAGGGTTGTTCGAGTGCTGCTCGGGACTCAACAAAGGTGGAAAATAATTGAGTTCTAACGGCGTTGTTGAAGAGCTGCGGTGAGTTATTGGCTGTGTTAGGCTGCCAAGGCTTTCCCAAGACCACGCAAGGCCTCAGTGAAGGTGAGCTCCATAAAACAAAGCGGGCTGGAAGGTTAAACCTGCGGCAGGTGAGATTTTAAGGTAAAAAAATGTGGCCCGTCTTATCGGCTGGAATCATAAAGCAAGCGTGCGGCAGGAGAATCACAAAGAGTCTCTGATCTCACACTAACACCTGTTTATTCGTATTACACGAGGAATATACACACACACACTTACCTCTTTCAGGGAGTGCTGCAGGGGATTTCAAAGGTGAAACACCTGGAAATATAAACTACATGAAACAAAACTGAACCCAGATCAAGACTGAGAGGGACAGTTTACCTCCAAATCATACCGGACATTTTTCCTCTGAGCTGTAATACTTAGAGCAACACCTTTATTCTCTGTTTCCTGTTTTATTTTGAAAGTATGTCATGCCTTGTTTCATGTGTGTTTCTGCTTCTCATCTTTGTGCACATTTCTGCTATTTCTAGCTGTCTCCACTAGCCTGCCTGTATCCAGAGGTGTGGACTCGAGTCACATGACTTGGACTCGAGTCA
>NW_024583093.1:121186-149165 GCF_018398535.1 Haplochromis burtoni | reverse complement strand
AGGATAAAGACTTGAGACTTACTTGAGACTTGCAAAACAATGACTTGGTCCCACCTCTGCCTGTATCCTACATCATCTCATATAATCATCATATATACATTCTTCACAAAGGTGCTGGAAATAATCCTCACAGATTTTGGTCCATGTTGACATAACAGCATCACCCTCATTCATGCTATCAGTCTCCTGTTTCGCTCCATCCCAGTTGTGCTCTACATGACTGACATCTGGTGACTGTGGAGTCCATCTGAGTACAGTGAACTTACTGGGATGTTCACAAAACCAGTTTGAGATGATTTCAGGTTTGTCACATGATTTGTTATCCTGCTGGAAGCATCCATCAGAAGATGGCTACACTGTGGTCATAAAGGGATGGACATGGTCAGCAACAATACTCAGGTCGCCTGTGGAGTTTAAATGATGTTCAGTGGCCCTATGGGTGCAAGGAAAATATCCCCCACTCTATTATGCCACCATCAGCAGTCTGAAGTGTTGACATAAGGCAGGATGACCCTACCATCCGAATGTTGTTGCAGAAATCGAGACTCGTGAGACCAGGCAACATTTTTCTATCTTCCTGTGTCCAGTTTTGGTGAGCCTGTGCAAACTGTAGTTTCAATTCTTAGCTGTGTGGTCAGTGTGGTCTTCTGCTGCAGGTCATCTGCTTGAAGGTTTGAGGTGTTGTGCGTTCAGAGATACTCTTCTGAATACCTTGTGTCAACAAGTATTTGAGTCATTGTTGCCTTCCTGTCAGCTCATTTTCCTCTGACATCAATGAGGCATTTTCACCCAGAGAAGTGCTGCTCATTGGATACTTTCTCTTTATTGGGCCATTCTGTGTAAACCCTAGTCCTGTGGAAAAATCCCAGAAGATCATCAGGATGACTCTGTTTCTTAAATAGAGTCATCCTGTAGATGCACAGCCAAAATCCATCAGCATTGTAGTAAAAGCTTCTTGTAATGCCATAATTTAACAAATCATTATGACCTTTCCAGATAGTTGGTAGGATTTAAATTCTTCCCTGCGCCTCCCAACAAGGACAAGTAAAGGGTACTTTTTTGTACAGTTTAGGGCTTGAGTGTGTGGTAAAAAGAGGGGCTGTAATAAAGACAGCAATAAAGCGACCTGGTTCGATGTTATTTCATCTTTTATTTATTTATTTATTTTTTATTTCTCCAGCAGTGTCGAGATCAAGTTCCAGTTTTGTGTCTCACATTTTGATTATTTTGTCTCATTTGACCTCTTTTGGTCTTAGTCACACGGGCCAAGAGACCAGTTGGCAACCTCCGGACAACCACTAATATTCATCGACCAGCTAGTGTGTGGTTGCTGGAGGCTGCTTGTTGTTGCCAGGTGAAACTGTAAAGAGGGTGCTGGACCAAAAACCTTGTGATGCGTTGGTTGCTATCAGATTGCCACAGTTACCCATAGTTTGCATGGAAGACACCAGCTTCTCGACATTCTCAGTTTCTGGTTTGAGTTTCACTTTTTGTAGTTTCACTACTGCTTGACGAGTAGTTGACAGAGTGTTTGCAGATAATTCTTTGTTGTCCATTAAAAGCTACAGGCAGCTGCAGTAATCACTTTGCACTCAGTTTCATATTTGCAACAGGCAACCACTGCCAGAAACCACTTACCAACCGGTTGCAGAGTACACACTTTTACCATAGCAACCAGTGGTTACCAGGAGCTCACTGAGTTGTCTGTAGACCTGCATGAATGGCCAAGAATCATATTCTTTCACCACGAGTTAGTGCTGGTTGCTGTCAGGTGTCTAGGCCTGTGTGACAGAGGCTTCTTTTTTATTATAGCTGTGGGATTAAGTGATTAATTAATTAATTAATTAAGTGATAGCAGTAGTGTTTGTTTTAAAGTGCATCATTTTGTGCCTTTTTTTAACGGTCACTGAGGGTGTGTTAACATTTTTGGGTCACGTGATTTGGTTATTTTACACCTCATTTTGATCATTTTCATCTCTCTCTCAGTAGTTCTTGTTTTATAATTTGCTATATATATCTCTTTTTGGAAAACTTAGCATCACATTCTTACTGTTCTCCATCTTTTTTTGTTTGCGTCCTGTATTAATAAAGAATATCGCAGGTAAAGACCAAAGGACCTCAGCAGATATTTAAAAGTTTAACACTGTTAAAGTCCAGTGTTTTAGCTTAGCAGTTGTCACCTCATGGTTTCAACACAACACTGAAAAAATAAGCTACTTTTATGAGTTTAACCAGCAGACTGCAGGAGCACATTCAAGGCACACCAGACACAAAGTCAGGTTTAATACACACAAACACTTGCACACCTCTCACTTCTACACACACACACACACACACACACACACACACACACACACACACACACACACACACACACACACACACACACAGTCACCGCAGGGTGTTGGAGGGAGAAATGATGAGAAGATCAATCATCAGCTGTCAACAGTGGCTAATAGAGTATGAGAACAACATATTAACTATACTGGTTAGATTAACACTTAAACACACACTCACTCACTCACACGCACACAACTGAAGTGCATTAAAATACACAAACCAATTCAGTGCTGACTATTGATTAGTTTCATAGATGATTAGTCAAAAATTAAGTGACAGATACAATTTTACTTCACAAACGCAAAAAGTAGCTCTGTGAAATCACACGGATCAGGCCACATGCAGACTGACACACACACACACACACAGACACACACAGATATAAATAAAAAAGCACCGACTCAAACACAGCCTACAAATCAAGCCTGTTTGTACTGCTGGTGATTTTCTCTGTATTGTGTTGGTTTCGGTGGTAAACAGATCGAGCTCTGTGGAGAGAAACTGGCAACGTGGCAGAGTTTCCTCCTCAAAGCTGCCAGACAGCAGCAGAGATGTTTGATTTCCGAGGGGTTTTCTCCTTCGCACACGCGCAGAGGGGCTGACTGAGAGCTGGAATTTCACCTGGGCATTAATGGAAGAATGTGAACTCTCTTAACGCTCCAACTGGTCTGGCTTGAACAAAGGCGGCACAGAGGGGGGGTCAAACCAGAAGTTTGATTATTCTGCACTCACATGAATAGTCGGAATTGCTGAAATAAGAAGCAACTCCTCCAAATTTCCTGACTAAAATGTGCAAAAAAATGACATACTCTTAGGTTTGTACAGTAACACCTCCAGTCACAATCAGTTTAACATAAAGGATAAATATCTACTTCAAATGTGGGGTTGATATGTTTTAACTGATAATCCTGCTCCTGTTTCATGTTTTTCTTGTTGTAAAATAAAAACAAATCTGTTAGGGAGTCATTAAATACTATATCTATAGTTCCAGGTTACATTTTAAAAAGGTGGGCACTTACATTTTTTGAAAATTAAACTTAAAATTAACTATGCATCCATATTATTATATTAAAATGCTCCAAAAGGAGCCAACTGTCATGATTGGCTCTGTGGGAGGTTGGATGTGGACCCAAACGCAGGACTCAGTATACCAGAATGGTGGTAAGAGAAAGATCGACTCATACCGCAAGCAGGGAATCCAATGGTAGAAAACTCAGAGAACTCAGGGTAAGGAAACATACACTCATGGGACAATAAATGCATGCCAGACAAGCACGGGGAGGAAACAACTGAAAACACCTGAGTGAAAACAACGCAGGCAATTAACCTAATATACAGTTGGGGAAAGTTAACCTTAACATGTGACACAGCGAACAACCACTGTCACAATAAAACAGGAAACAACTAAACAATGAGCAGCATAGTTGAGGATGTGGGTTGCTCGCCAAATCTCTTCCAAACAGCCTATTTTGTGACCAACAGAACAACACAAACTTGGAACAGATGCTGGTTGAAGAATAAGATGCCATCCCACAGCAGTGTGTGACCAAGCTGGTGACCAGCATGAGGAGGAGGTGCCAGGCTGTGGTGGCTGTGCATGGTTCTTCCACATACTCCCGAGGCCTCTGTTTGCTAAACGAATAAACTGTTACATTGCAGGAATGTCTTGTTTCTTTTGACTTTAATTATCCAATCCAATAAATTACGGAAATAACAATAATGTGGACTTTATTGATCCCCGTGGGGAAATTCCTCTATGCATTTAACCCATTCACTCAGTGAAGCAGTGGGCAGCCACCAATCTAAGGAGCAGTGTGTTGGGACAGTACCTTACTCAGGGGTTCCTCAGAGTAGGCTATCCCTGCTGGTATTCAGGAGACTGAATACCAGACTGAGCTGTTTGGCAGTGGCAGAGAAGCTTTTCTCAACACACAAACAAATTTTCATTACAGTCACCATTTAGGAGAAAATAAACAGGCTTTCCATTGGTACGAGAGATAAGAAGCAGTCAACCAAACAGAAATTTCCTAACGTTTTGTGCTACATTTATATAGACACATAAACCGTGTTTTGCACAAGGCTGTAAATATGTTTACTTCAGTTTACAGTTTAACATGGGTAGCAAAAACATAAATCTGCAATTAGATGGACTATGGAAGAAATATTTTGGCACTGGCATCTAGTGGTCATTTATTGTACTGCATGCTCAGGTTGATTTCAGGTCAGTGTTGCAGCTGCGGATATGTTCTAATACCACAGCCTTACCTGAAATAATGTTCATAATCCGTTAAATAACTCAGAGAGTGCTTCACAGCAGTGAAAGTCTCCATAATTCACATGCGTATGTATCTCAGTGAAATCACTGCTCTCACTTTAAGGTGTGTATAATGGCATTAATGGAAAAATCACATTAAAGTGAAAATACTATTGACTCTTAAACAGGAAACTACAGCAGCACTCCTTTCTTTGACCTCCTTAATGATCCATTACAGCAGCGTGTGTGTGTTTGTGTATGTGTGTGTACTGACCTTTCCCCAGTGTTAGCCAGTCTGAGCTATCACAGGAGGTATTAATGGACTAATCACATTAAACAGAGAATCATTAATCATCTCCCCTCAGCGCTGTCACTGCCACGCAACGCCTAATCAACTCTATTGTTTACACACACACATGCACTCGCATATACTCGCACCCAGGCTGGCATTAGCCTGGCACATACACTCATACACACACACACAGGGAATAAGTGTGCGCAGCTGTGAATTTAAAGTACACACACACACACACACACATATGGGGATGACGGGTAATGTTGAATCCAAACGCACATCAAAACTTACTAAAAACAAGCAAAATATGAATAAATATAATTTTTGTCATCTGTCGTCACATTTTATTATCTCATTTTTATTATTTTTGATGCGCCTATCTTTCTCCTCTTTGTCCCTCTTTCCATGGTTTTGTGACATCTCTTTCTTTATTCATCCTGTCTTGCATCTTTTGCATTTACCGTCCATCTCTCCTCTCTAACCCTCCCTTCCTCCCTCCATCCCGACTCTCCATCTTTCATCCTCTTCACTCCGTTTCGCTGGTTCAGCAGCGGTGTCATTAAGATGCCGAGTAAAAGGCAAAGACACACACACGCACACACCCAAGCACGCACTTTGCATCTTTAATAATCCCACACGCAGCTGAAAGTGACACGATGCTGAACGAAGCTAAATACCTAAAACTTCATCCTAATCCTTTTTTCCCCAAAGATGTATTCCGGATGTTGATTTTAATCAGGTTTCTAGCCGTCTTACTGATCAGCTGTCATATTACTCTCAAGTTCCTGTTGTTTTCTAAACACATTACCAGAGATGTTTTAAAAATATGCCAAAATTTGGTTATGCTTATGAGTGACTGCATGTGCTGTTTTCATCAAGTTAACCCACATTTTCTGTGTGTTTTCTTCTTTAAAAAGTTTCAGATTCTTGATTGGACAGCATATGTGGGCATGTTGTTGGAACTGATGAGTGTTTTTCTTCACTCATCTTTGTTTATACACCCCTCTGCATTTAATCATTAGTTAATATTAATCTCTGGGTCTTTTCCACAATGTTTCTTTGTCTTGTTTTCCTTCTATCAACCCAACCGGTGGCAGCAGATGGCTCCCCTTCCCTGAGCCTGGTTCTGCTGGAGGTTTTTTCCTGTTAAAAGGGAGTTTTTCCTTCCCACTGTCGCCAAAGCACATGATCATAGGCATCTATTGTTGTGATTTGGTGTTATATATACATATACATATATAAATAAATATTTATAGAGTCCTGGCAAAAAATGGCAAAAAATTTTGCATGGTTGGATCTTAACAAGGCTCCAAGTAGAGGTTCAACATGTAACAAGAAGAATTGGGAGTGAGGCAAAACATTTTTTGAGTATGCAATTTATTGAAAACAATGCTTAAACTGAAAGAGGCTGTTTTACAGCTGATCAAAAGTTTAGGACCACACCTCCACAAAAACCTGTAAACTCCCCCCAAAACAGATATCAAAGTTCCAAACATGAACTCAGCAATGAGTAGCTAAATCATTGCTGTTGATCACTTCAAAAATTTGTTGTGGCATGCTTGATGCAAGGGTTTCCATGAGGTGAGTGGGACATTTGTCCAAGTGGTAAAGACGGCTGCACGAAGGGCATCTACTGTCTAGAACTGTTGTCCATTTTTGTAACAGCCAGCAGCCGTTTGATGCCCCTGCACCTCCTGAAGCTCCATTGTTCCACTGAAGGAAAAAGCACCCCAGACCATTATGGCGCCCCCTCTACTGCGACACGTAGAAAACATCTCAGGTAGGATCTTCTTGTCGTGCTGGTACCTTTGGAAACCATCAGGATCATCAAGGTTACATTTTTTTTCTCATCAGAGAATAACACTTTATTCCACATTTCAATGTCCCATGTTTGGTCGTCTCTTGCGAAGTCCGAACAGTCAGTTCTGTGGCGTTCAAGGATCCGAGGCCTTTGAAGACTTTTTTTTTATTTTAAGCCCTTCAGCCTCAGATGCCATCTGATGGTTAGGGGGCTTCCACTTGATGTTATTGTTCCATAACCCTCAGGATCATTTAAGAAATTCTAAACGACTGTCTTACTGCATCCCACCTCTGCATCGATGTGGTGCTGCGAGAGACCGTGCTTATTTAGCTTAACGGCCTTACCACGTTCATCAGAACGTCATGACAGTGTGACTACCTGACAGAAAATGACAATGAACCCACATCTTTGCCCAGATTTGACCGTTTAAAGGCATGTGGTCCTAAACTTTTGATCAGCTGTAAAACAGCCTTTTTTCATGTTAAGTGTTGTTTTAATAAATGACATGCTTAAAAACTGTTTTTGTCTCACTCTCATTCCTTCTTGTTGCATGTTAAAGCTCTATTTGGAACCTTGTTAAGATCCAATCATACAAAATATGATTTTTTGCCTTTTTTCAAGTGATCTTTAAATTTTGACAGAACTGTATGAAGCTTAATTGAACTGAATTGTAAGTTTTAATGTACATTACCAGCTTTTTAAACTGGTCGTATTACATTAAAACATTTGGTTGTCAAGCTTCATTTGGTCCCAATCCCCAAAGGATTTTCTGTTTTGAGAAAGCTAAAAGAAAACTCACACTTTGTCTGAACAGCGCCCTCTTTCTGTGCTTCCTTGTAGTCAATCCGGCTTGTTATCAACAAAATTTGATGCCGTGTCAGCAAACAAATGTCTTAGGGATTTACTGTTAATAAAATGCCACATGGGGCAACTTAAAACACGAAGCAAGACACTGAGGATGAAGGATGAACTCAGGTGTGACAGATCTGTGAATGTATAACAGATAGATGGATTATTTATTAGCAATTTTTCCGTAAAAGAAGAAGGAATGTTTTTATTTTGTCTAAAGAGGTGCCAGTTAACACGGCGCAGATATTCCACAACCCTGCTCTTCTTTGTTTTTCCTCTGCTCATCCAACCTAACCATCAAAGTCCTGTAAAGTGTGTGAAAATGATTAGACATGGATAGAGGGAGGAAGGAAAGTTTAGGGGAATTCCTGCACAGCAAGTGCGAGGTGCGGACACAAATAAAAATATGCATAGATGGAAAGAATGAGAGGGAAATCTAGAAGGGAAAAAGAAAGCAAGAGGCTGAGGTTTGAGCTCAAGATAAAAAAAAATCCAAGATTTTATGGGTCTTAAAATACAGAAGATAAAAGCTGAACATCCAAAGACTGAAAAAAGACAGATGGGGCAACAAAGGAAAGGCAAGGATAAACACAAGCAAAACAAGGGTAGGGAACTCATACTCGTATAAAGTCTATAATGTTTTATAAAATGATCCTGAAAGAGTTTTAATGGTTTGATATGTTGCTGTCCAGATTAGTGACAGACTGAGATTGAGGACAGAAAAACTGACATGATTTGAACTTTGATCACCTTGAAATAATTCATGTAAAATAAAAAAAAAAGACAGGGGTTATTTATAAGCAAGCTTGTTTCTGCCACTGAAAAGAAAAAAAAATGTGTAGGGTAGAACTAAATCCAAATTTTGATTTAGATATCTTGAAATTTTGACTTTAAGACTCAAATTATTGAGTAAGTTGAAACCCAACTTTAGGTTTTAAGATAAGAACCCAAAATGTTGACTCATGGCTTCTTTATATGTAGAATTAATTCATTAAGAAGGGAACCTCCCATGATGTCCTTACACTGAATTTATGTATTTAAAGCATGTAAGTGGGCTAGCATGATGCTTTTCTACTACAAGGATTGTTTATTTTTTCATTTAAGTGCTTTTTTTCTCTGCCTAAGAACCTTTAACTTATACTACAGCCCAGTATCTTGTCCAAGGATACTTCAACACGCTGGTGTGATGGATCGAAACCATCAACCTTCTCTACTTCCTGAAACAAAACAGCCACGTGGTGCTGTTTATCCATCAAGATTATTCTGAGTTTTGAAAAGGGTGAATCTCATATAAATCAGCAGTAATTCTCTTTAAAGAAATCATAACAGGTTATTCAAAATATCCACAAACATCTGTAAGAACTATTTGGGTTTTTTGGTGGGGGCTTGCCATATATCACCCAACAACTGGGTTGGGTAACTTTCTGGTCAAGGAACACTTTATCTGTAGTTGCTCACAAATAATAAATTAAGTTTTTTTTTTCTACCAAAATAACACCAGACTTCCAATTTTGATGCAGGACTCAAATGGAGGATGTACAGAAAAATGTTCAGTGCTTTAGTGTGATTCGGTTTCACCAACGAAATTCAGTGGAGGACTTTGTTGGTACCCAAACTAATGTGGCAACTACGGTGGCCCTGAGAAGCCAAATGGATGGCAACTTAAGAAAACACAAGCAATAAGAAAAACGCTGCAAAAGCACACAAAACACAACAGAAATAGGAAAAGCAACAACGGAAATAGGAAAAAACAGATTTCCAAAAGCACAAGGGAAGTGTGTCTGGGGAGACAATAACCCGACGGACCAGTTGCAGGAACAAAATTATGCTAAGAATTGCGCTGGGAGACACTTAAAAGAAGTTTAGGATCTATCGGTTTTGTGAGGAAAGAGAAGATGAGAGGTAAGTGTGTTAGCCTAACTATTAGCCTAAAAATCTGTCATCAGTATTAAATGAATCATGATAAAACACACCTACCGTGTTTTGGGTTCCTGCAACTGGTCCGTCTTGTGTACAAAGTCTTGTGTACAGAAGGCTTCAGAAAAGTGGTTTCACAAACCAGAGGTATCAAGGTATTCATCATGATTTTTAAAATGCAGCTATGTCTACACCAACTACCCATGATGAAAACACATGTTCGTGACAGTGTGAGAGCAGATAAACATTGCCACTGAGCTGGACTGTAAAGTACGCTGCATGGTACTTCTGTTGGGGGATCTGATCAGAAAGAAAATTAATTATATTACCACATTACTTTTTAGTTTTTTTGGCACTTTGTGCACGCCAACATGAGTACTGCTGAGTTCCATTATATTAAAGACAAAGTAGATTTCTCCATAACTTTCATCATTTCATCAATACCATTGGAAACTATTTAATATTCTCTTTTTTAACAACATTGAAAGAAGAAAACAGTGAAAATACAAGGAAAGCATTGGTGGAATGTAAGAAAACAATAACAAAAGGAGCAATAGAAACAAAAATCTAAAAAATACACCAATCACAGGAAAAAGGAGTGCTTTAAGAGCAGCCGTGGCATATTTTAGCAAACGTCTAATTGTAAGATGAAAAAGAGACAGAGAGCTAACCAAGTGGAAAACACCATCTAGAAAACTATGATTAAACCCGTCCACTGTAATAATGAGATCTGCTCCAATCCTTTTAACACCATACTTCACACACACTCTCGAGCCTGGGATTTTATTTTAACCATATAAATTTAAGGTCAGACATGTAATTTGACTTGTGTTTTAATCACTTTATGGATTTCTTTAAGTGAGTGTGTGTAGCAGTATTTAAACTCATGCTGTCTAGATACAAACACAACGGAGGCAAAAATACTACAATTTGGAAAATTCTTTAAATTACTGGATTATGTTGAAGCTCATGTTTGGATTATGTCATCTTATTTATAATTAAGAATAGCCAGGTCAGACACTGAAAATACAAACCATCCCAAAGTGCAAAATGAATGCAACACGAGTGAGTGCACGTGTAACCGTAGACATGCTGCACCAGCTGCTTTCCACCACCAGTGTTTCTGGTCACATTATACACCCTATTAATGACATTACACATAGTCTTTTGTTACACACCTTATGTAATTTGTTATTCTAATTCGGGTTCATGTGTCTTAGGTAACGTTCTCTTTCATGCTTCTTTAATTTGCACTTAGTACTTTTGTACCTTTGTTTTCTGACTGAGCTGCTCTGGCGAAAGATCTGATAACTTGAGAAAAAAAAAGAGGCCACCAAAGTTTAGCAGAGAGGAAACAGAAGAGGCCAAAAGTGGGAGTAAAGAAGAAGGTGATCCTGGAAATTTACTTTTAAAAAATAAATAGAAATGACTGATTTTGCACATATGTTTGAAACCTATTCTTATTTTATTCTTTGTTTTTTTAATAGACATCGAGAGACAGATGGAAAATACT
The DNA here is from genome assembly GCF_018398535.1 of Haplochromis burtoni. Taxonomy (NCBI): domain Eukaryota; kingdom Metazoa; phylum Chordata; class Actinopteri; order Cichliformes; family Cichlidae; genus Haplochromis; species Haplochromis burtoni. The sequence goes on along the minus strand of NW_024583093.1, from coordinate 138,196 downwards.
GAAGAGAGTAATATGCAGAAAATTCAAACCAGAGACTCGCTGCTCAGTGCAGAAGGCCACAGAAGGCCACACTCACAGGTGTGTGTTTCGGGTTTCACCGCTTTTGCCTCTCATTTGCTTTGAATGGGTTGACGTCATGCAGCGTTGAACTGCATTGTGGATCCGTTACTCTGCTTCGCTTCAGTAGCTCTGCTTGGAGCCGCCAGTTGATGAAATCACATTTGTGAAAACATCCAGAGGAAGAAGTTGATCATTGTGATGAGTAATGATAGAATGAGGTAGTAAGAAGCACATCGCCAAGCTCATGCTAATAGCTAATTGAAGCTAAGTCTTTCTGGACACTCAGCAGCCATCTTCTCCAACCAGGTATTTGGTAAATTGACCCCAAAAAAGGTTTTAAAAGCCTTCCTATCCTCAAGTTCATTAATGTCTTGTTACAGAGGGCTAACATAATCAGCATCATCAGCACCTGTGGCATTGAACAAACTAGCATATCCCCTCCCTGTGCATGAGTGTTTGCTTTGGTGTCAAGTAAACAAACAGTAACTGTCAAGAAAATCATTATATAGATGCGGAAGATTTAATAACTAATGAGTTGCTTCATAAGGTGTCTTTTGATGATGACGCTCACCCAGACTTCGTTGTCTTATCCCCACAATGTTGCTCTGGGTTTTGGATGTCTTTACAGGAGCATACTTACCAAGGTCAAAAACCTTTCGTAACCCCTTGCCTGAAAAAAAAAACCCTCCAAAAGTCAGTTTCAAAACAGTAAGATGGCAACATACCAACACAACATCAACCCTTAGATGCACGACTGATTAGGAAAATTACCCGGAGTAATGTCTTTTTATGCCACATTTGTCATTTTTGTTAAGAGTAATCATTTGTATTATATTTGGTCCCACTTGAGAGATTTAATGTTTGACATATTTTTTTTATTTTTACTTTTAACATCTTTAAAATGAGCTTCTCGTGTGTGACCTGTCATCCATCGCTGATGCTATTCTTGAATTCAGGGTGCTGAGCTGTGAAAAAGTGTAGGCATACACAGTGGGGATGTCAAGTAAGTTGTACCACAGCACCGTGGGCCACCTCGGTGTTTGATGCTTGCAGGTGTAGGTGCCAACCATCTGGTCATGGTGTGTAAACCTCCTTTGGTCTCGGTGTAAGATGTGATCACTTCTGGTCTTTTTCACTTCTTTTCCATCCTCCACTTTGCTGTGATGCATTGTGCACAGGAGCCATTCCTCTTTTTCTGACACAGCTGAACATGGTAAGGCTGCCGCTGAATCTAAAATCTGTGCTGTAAAACTCGCTGGGCGTGGAAGGAATCAGAGGAAGGATGTCTGCCTTGTTCTGTTGTAGTGTCCCCAAAACAATGAAATCCTTCTCTAAGTGATGCTGGTCAAGAGACGCACTGGAGAAAAAGTTATCTGTGGTGAAGTTGCACCCTGTGTTTCTGAATCTATTGCACGACTTCTGGGCAATGTTTGTGTAATCCATTCCATCTATGGTGCGTGCTTTATAAAAGATCTTTCGACATACTTGGCGGGCTAGTTTGGCATGTCCTGTAGAAACTTGGAACTCCACCTGAATGGTACAAGCTGTTCATCTACAGCGACACAATTATTGGGGATGAATCGCTACCTGCTATCTGTTAGTTCGTGCTGTGTGAAATCATTTTAAGCACAGAATATATATTCTTGAGAGTCACAATTGGTAAGCAATCATAGGTTTACATGAAATTCCATAGGAAATGAATGGGGGTCATTTTTTACCTACCTACCTACCTGGAAGCTTGGGATAGTAATAAAAGGTAACTTTTAAAAAAAAGCCATGTTTCCCGAGGAATAGCTGGAATACGAAACAATAACTTTTCATTACAAAGATATTGCAAGAAAGCACCTCACTAACAAATGGCCGGTGCCACCCTAGACCAGATGACTAAGATGTTTCCAAATATTCACGCAACTTTTGCTATTTAATAAACAGCTGAGAAATGACATGAAAACAAAGGATTGGAGGCAACTGATAAGTAGGATATTGTTCTGCACATCAAAGCTAAGTATGTCAAAGAAGTCTCACTTAGTGTGAAATTGTCGTTCGATTCTTCTAACTGGCTTATGACTCGTCCACAGATTAGCCTTTGGTGTCTTTTTTTTGTCAGCTTTGTTGAGAACCATTTATGTGGTAGAAAAAGAGAATAATCTCTTTGGCAAAATGTGAATTAAATCAAGTGTTATGCTGCTGTAATTAGGTTATTTTTTATCTTCAAATTCTGTATTGAATGTGGCTCTATTTTCTTAGTGTGAAATAGGCTGCACTAAACTCCTAACTGGCTTATGAATGCTCTCTGCTGTGTCAGAGGCAAATCCTGTGTTCTGCCCCGAAAATGAATGTAAAAGATTCAACCTCTTAAATTAATGTCATTTTCTGTCCTGTCTGCTGCTGCTTCTAAATGATTTCTGTTATCCCCACACTGCCATTTGCAGGGTCTCTGTCTCTTGAAGGGATACCATCAAGAGACAGAGAAATATTTGTGCAATATAAAAATGACTGTGGCTTAAATTTTACATCGAAAATTCTTCACCTTAGAGAGGCATCCCGACTCAAAATGTACCTTTAAAGCATCAGTTTATATTCTCAATGCTTACGTTGTTGTATGTTGCTGTACTATATAAAGCGCCTTGAGGCGACTCTTGTGATTTGGCGCTATATAAATAAAATTAAATTGAGTTGAATTGAATTGAATTGAATTGAATTACGTTAATGCATACATAATTTCCTTAGGGACTAATAAAGCATTCGGATTCTGATTCATAAAGTACTGCACTGAAGGTCCCATGTCTTTGACAAAGCTCTGTAAGAGGTTGAGGTTTTGAATTGCAGCTGAGCTCAAAGACTATGACAAAATATAGAGACAAGTCTTTCATCTAAGTCATCCAAGAAAGCAGAAATGTATTTCATACAAGTAACCTATGACATTGTGTATTGTAAGCACACCAGTACTGTAAATAATCTGCATATAATAATGATTCTCACAACATACACAACATTATGATCACAAAGAGTCAATTTCTCCATATTTCAAACTGTAGGCCACTACTATCTGATACAGTTGTAGCTATGGACATGTTTTATGTGACAATAAATAGATGCCAGTTATTTTTTTGATGTACTGCCAGTGGGTGTTTTCAATTCTGATATTCCTCACACACAAAAAATGTAACACCAGTAATATAATATAACATATAAAATATAACAGTAATGAAATGACTGAATTTGTTCAGCATTTATACTACTGAACTGCTAAAAATGTAATGCGATTACAGTAACACATAAGCTTGATTGAAGATTGAAGATTCTGGCATGTTTTGATTCTGACAATATAAAGATGCCAAGTAGACATGTTAGAGACATGGTTGACCAGTTTTGTTTTGTTTTAAAACCTCCCTCTTTACTGGACAGTTTCAGAAGACCTGGAGGCTGGGTGGGATGATGGTGGTGGTCCCTGATATGCGACAGCTGGGATAGTATCCAGCCCTCCTGGAGTGACCTGCGGCTGAAAAGTAGAAAAATAGATGAAACTGCGAAGCTATTTCTCTTTTCCAAACAATCTGGTATATTCATTTATGATTTCACTACCTTAAAAATTAAACAAACACATTTGATGTTAAAAAAGCCAAACTGTCATAATCTAGCACAATGAGGACCCACTGCAGATGTGAAAGGAAGGCAGAAATAAACAAAAAAGAAAATCTTTTATTGCAAAGGTCCAAAGAAACCAAAGTCCATGTGGAAGGCAGCTAAATACAGTGACAGACATACTTTGAAATATGCTTTGAAATAAACGTATGCAGATGCCACCAGAACAAACAAATGGAAAACGTAAGTTATATATACAAGCTGATGCACAGTAAGGGGTAATCAGGGAAATAGGGAACAGGTGTGGAACAAATAACAGCTGAGAGACTAATCAGGGTAACGAGACAAATGAAGTAAAACTGAAAGTACAAGGATAAAGTACAAGAAACAAGAGAGATGTTTCATTGTAATATGGAAGGGTCTTAATTTTACAATTTAGAGCACCTTGAGGTAGGGCTGTTCGATATAACGATATATATCGGGTGACGATATAAAAACATCTATCGTTTCATTTTACGCTATCGTTTGTTTCGTGATGTCGCAAAATAAACTGTTTATGGCAATATTTTTTCATCGTTCTAATGTTCACTGTAGTGGCTATATTCATTTCTTAAAGTTCTCTCTTTCTCTTATAACCACACTACAGACGGACAAGCGCCTGTTTTTATGCGTTGTCCTTAGCAACAACTACGGTAACACCATCGCGTGTCCGCTTGTTTATTTTCCACATAAACTGTCACAATAAAGTTCAAGATCCTGTTGAGACTTTTCAAAATAAACTGAATCACGTGAAAGAGCAGATTATTTACGGATGAGAAGTAACAAAGAGCCGCCAGGTGCTAAAAAATAAACCTTAGACTCAAATGTTAGAACAGGCTTTTCCCCGCAGCACGCTGTGTAATAAATACTCACAAAGAAAACGGCGGCCGTTACAACTTATGTCTAAAAATGTATCGTTTCATACATCTGTTAAAACACTCGACTCCAGCAACATGACGCACAACTGGAAACACTTCCCGCAAGACGAGCTGCCCGAGATTCACAGAGTTTACAGAAAATGTTACATTTTTGTGTTTATATCGTTATCAGGATGATAGAATTCTTATATCAGGATATGAGATTTTGGTCATATTGCACAGCCCTACCTTGAAGTGACTGTTGTTGTGATTTATGTGAATAAAACTGGATTGAAATTATTTGAAAGGACTACCAAAGCAATACAGGAACTAAATGCAGAGAAACCTTGACCAAGAGGAACACAAGGGAAAAGCTAAGAAAAATAACATGTGTAACTATACTAAAAAACAAAAATCCTAGCTAAGATAAAAATGGAAATGAAACTAATAATAACAACCCACTACGAACCAAACAGAGTATCAAATAAGAAGACTTAAGTCAGAAAAGCTCTGGGGCAAATTTCAGAACCATGACGCAACTGTTTAGTGTGAAGGCCTTTACACAACAAACGTGTAAAATTTGTGCAAATATTTTGTGGGTTAAAAATACTTTTTGGAGTCGCCTATTCTTAATGAAGCCATTCACAGCAAACATGGAATTTCACAGGAAGAATTTGCAGCACTTACTTTTGCAGCTCGAACCACATTTTTCAGATTAAAAAAACAAATAGAATAAACAGATCTGACCAATCAGATCACTGTATTTGGCAACAAGTGTCGGCATACCTCAAAACGCACACCGGTACTTAGTATAGAACGATATGGAAATAGTAAAATAATACTGTTTTACCTCAGGGACACAGCTAGACGATCTTCCAGGTCAGTCAGCTCTCTGAAACTATTTTTCTTCCTCCTCAGATGTGGACCTAACTGTCAACAAGAGCTCAAAGTGGCGCACTGATATCCTGAAATATGTACAAAAGCAGCCGTGATATAGCTTCAACTCCTGGATGAAATCATGACATTATCCATGCTATTCCCTTCTGAAGAGAACTGGATGAAACCTGAATTTTGTTTTGTTTTTTTCCCATCAGGACCAGCTCATCATCGCTTTGAATTCGAATTTGGAAAAAAGAAATTATACAGAATTTGCATTTAGCAACCAATGTTAATAGTGCTCAATTTAATTAACTGGGATCTGTCAATCTATTGAAAACAAGGTATTCTCAAGCAAGTTTAACAAAGCAAATCTCTTTGTATAATTTTTTAAGCCAGTCTGAGGGTGTTTAATCATAAAAGCCATTTGAGATATCTATATGCCCAGAAAGTGTAACTCGCACTGGATCTAAATATGTGAATCAGACAACATTCATGACACAAATTGTGGTAATTGGGCTCTAAGGGTTTTAAGGCAATGTAACCCACCCAAATGCTAAGAAATTGTTCCAAATTTTTTTTATACCCACTCAGTTCAAGAAAAACTAGGGCAGTTGGACAGAAAACAGCCTAATCTGGCAACAGGCGCCTGTATTGTTTGAGCTTCACTGACACCAATACAAGAGAAAGCTGGCCTCTTCTCCAGGAAACTCAGTTACATCTTTGAAGGCCTGACAATCGTACAACAATCAAAAAGCTCTATTCCCCATGTTCGAACTGAAACACAAAACCAATGTTTTCACATTAAATCCACTCTGCAGGGTTTTGTCGAAATGCTCTGCTATCGACAATGTTAAAAATCTGTACCTTTTAATCTTTGTTGTCAGAGCAAAACCCTCAAACAAACGTCTCACACCGACTTCCATTTCCTCAGTGTGAAATGGGCTCTCCAGCCGTCTTAACTGGCTTACAGCCGTCCCCTTCTGTTTCAAACATAAATCCTATTTTCAGCTCTCATCAGTCAAGAACAGACGCGAGGATGTCTCTGCTTCAATAACTCATTTAGCTGCACACACACTTGTGCTTGCACACACTCACACTGCCTGTTGCTACAGCTGCATTTGGAGACAAATCCCTTTTTCTGCTTTGCCCTCTCAGTCAAAAAACACCCGTCTCATTTCTTAACGCTGCCTGTTGCACAAGATAAAACCTCCTTCAATCTTCTTTTCCTCCTTCTTTCTTTTTACTTTTTCAATGCCAAATTTTGCTCAGGCTTAAAACAGGAAAGAAGTCACTGAAAACAGGTGAACTGAACACGGATACTACTTCTTTTTTTTCTTTTTTTTCCAGTCAAGTGTTGAGTAATTTTTACTGTGCAGCCAAACCAGGACAAGTGTGCGATTACAGGCAACCTTGTCTCCATGAAATAATTCAAGATGAAGTGCCTTTCAATGGTTAATGGTAAGACTAGTTCTTACTTAGCACTTTTCTACTTTTTTCTACTTTATCTGGAGACCTATTCTGTCATATATGAACAGTTGCAATGTTAGATTTTCAATTCCGTTTTAATTATAGCACCAAAAAGTCACAACAGGCTGTAAGGTAAACACCCGGCAAAGACAGAGAAGATCCCAACACTCAGACGACCCAGTATGAGCAAGGACTGGGTGAAAGCGAGAATGAAAAAACCAAGGAGCCATCTGACTTAATGTTCATATTAAACAAAAGTTAAAGCATTACAGTCAGTTACGTAATCTGATGAGCCAAAAGCTCAGGGCACTTGATCCCACCCACCATGTGGTAAAAATCCTCCATCTATGAGGGGCAGCCAATCAGACAAAAGCTAGCCCGGGGCTAAAACAGCTTTTGTTAGACAAGCCCAGTCACAACTAAAAAAATGAACAATTTGAATGAATTTTAGAAAATTACTCAAAGTTTGCTAGGGTCCGCCTGGGTCTGCGTTATGGAAATTTCGCCATCAGGTGACGAGCGCAAGAGTCTGTGTGGAGGCCTGTGCCTGACTGAGCAAACTCATCGAAGTTACATTACAAAGCACAGACAACACGTGCTCTCCAGGCAGTAAACTTCAGAGAAGTGTAACAGGGATCTGCTTGGACACGGTGTCTCCAGCTTTCTTCTATATTGAAGGCGTAATCTAGTTACTGATGTCCGTTTGACACTTACTCCCTAGAAAATGTAGAGTTCAATTAAAGATTTTGGGAATTGTTTTTAGATTGCTGTATTCCTGAATCAATATATCTGCATGTAACTACTAGGTCTCTGAGCTGGTCAGCGGTTGTTGGTGGTGCCTTCGACCACATTAAGGTCAAAAGAAGATTTTGAGGTTGTGGAGCTAAGACCCATTTGTGGACAACATCTTTAAAAATAAGCTTGAAACTCATCTGTGTAGGTTTGCATTTCTTTTTTTTTTTTAATCTATTTATGCCATTTTGGCATAAATAGATTCTGTGTCTTATTTTATATTGTAAAGCACATTTTGACTTTTGTTCTTGAAACATGCTATAAAAACACAATTTCAAATATTTATTTTGAAAAAAAAAAAAGAACTAAAAACAAATAAAAAAACTCCTACAGTTACACTTCACATCTTTCTGCCCCTTTTGCAAATATCATAAGGTTTAATAATTTTAATAAAAGCATAAAATCCTGGGACAATTACACCTTCATCTACAACTATTCAGATCTGTATACAGTGTATACAGATCTGTCCCCTAGTTTGGCTTTTGAGATAAAACCCAAACATTTACACAGTCTCAAAGGAACTTTCCAAAAGAATGCATTCACAGATGGTGACACTGACTGAGAGGAAGGCTATTTATACACGTAAGGGTATAAATAAACTTTTGCTTCCCATTTTTTTAATAAAGGAAAGCAAAAGTTTCATTTATTTATTTTTTAAACAAAACCAGCTGTTGGAAAATGGGCGTCATCTCATAATCAGGGTCGTCTTACATTGTTGCCAATAGAGTACATATTTCCCATTAAGGCCTTAATGGGAAATGTGTAGCTGCACAGTTGCAGTCTACTGACATTTAAAGAAAATGTGTTTTACTGCTCACATAATTGGAGCACACTTTGACATCCGCCAGACACATCTGTAAATCTTCACACTCGTCATCATGTGATTGGAAAATTAGGCTTTGTACTTAAGCCAGGAAACTCGGCAGATGTCGTCCTGAATTGGTGCCGACAGTTCGTTGCACTGCTGCACATATGGGCTGGGAGAACATGTGAAAGAGGGGAAAAAAGCATTTTAATACCAGAGTGAGACAGAATTTACACGACCTTTTGTGCTCTCCATATCTCTTTCATTCAGTGTGTGTGAGTGTGTGCGTGCCTCTCGAGGCTGACGACGGGGTGTGAAATGGAGTCGCGCTGTAAGTGGATGTAATTGAAGCAGGATAATTAACCGTCGAGGCTCCTCTGCAGCCCTCAGCACTGCAGAGATGGAGGGATGATGTGGAGAAGAAGGAGGGGGGGGGATGGAATATGAGGGAACGAGACAAAGGGGAAGAAAGGGAGGGTAAAAGGTAATTTTTGGGAAAACTGGAAAGAACAGAGAAAAGAGCAGGAAGAAATAAAGGCAGGAAAGAAGGAAGGAGAGCAGCATTTTAAAAACAGAGAAGGTGGAAAGAGGTGGATGAGGATAAAATAAATAAATAAAAGAAAGAAAATCAAATAGCAGAGAAAGAAACATGAAAATAAGAAAATAAAAACAGGAAGAATAAACAAAAACAATAAACAAAAACAATAAACAAAAACAATGAGTAGAAACAAAAAAGTGAAAGAAAACAAGAGGAGGAGGCAAAGACAGAGAAGAGAACAAGAAAAACATGGGATGAAGAGACGGAGGAAAAAGGGAGACTGAAAAAGAAAAAGTGCCCATTACATCAAAATAAAAGATGCATGTAAAAAACAAGAGACACAGGCAGAGAGAAACGGAGGACAAACTTTAGCGGCAAAAATAAAAGAAATAACTAAAGAAACAGAAAGAAAGCAGAGGTCAAGTTTTAACAAATGATTTATTCAAATAATAAAAAATTAGACCTTTATATGCAATAGTTTGCATAGTTAATTTAAAAAACAGGAAATAACCACATTTAATCAAAAGATCTCCCAAAAAAGGAAAACATTGTTGCATAACACCAAAAATGGATTTTAATGTAATATGAGTAATTTAATAATAACCACAATTATTTAAGGTTAAAAAGAGAAGAAGACAAGGAAGAAGAAAGTAAAGAAAAGGAGGAAAAAGAGGAGGATAATGTGGAAAGATCACAAGAGGAGAAAGCACCAAGAATGAAGAAATAGAAAATATTTTGAAGAAGACATTAAAAAAGTAAAAACAAAGGCTGTGACAAACGGTAAGAATGAAGACGGAAAGAAAAAGGGGTTAAGAGGAAAGACAGAAACGTTAAACTGCTGAGAGAACAAAAACAGATTTGAAGGAAAGAAACATTTAGAGAAAACTGAATTATTAAGAGAAAGGTTTATGAAAAAGGACAAGAGAAAAGCACGAGACAAGGATGGAATCAAGGAAGAGGAGAAAAGGAGAAAAATGAGATGCATCAAACAAGTGAACCGGGAAGGACTGGGAAAAAGAAAGAATCACAGGGGGATGTAGAAGAGTTCAGGAAAAATAATTAATTATTTGGAGGAAGACGGACGAGAAAACAAGAAAGCACAAAGCAATGAGAGAGAGAAAACAAAAGAAAAGAGAGAAAAGAAAGAATCGAGAAGGATGAGGTAAGATGGGAAAGAGGCTGGAAGGATGGGAGTAAAACAACATGAATGAATCAGGAATGCTTGAAAAAGCAAAGAAAAATGAAAGTAGAAGAAGAGGAAATGTGAAAGAAAACTGCACTGCATCATATCTGAGAGAAGTAGCAAAAAAAAGGAAGAAGAAAGAAAGAAAGAACGAAAAGCAGCGATGCAGGTTTGTTTTTCCCAGCAGATAGAATCTCTGCCTTCAGCTTTCTCTCCGTTTTCCCACATCAGATCCGTCCTGCTGCACATTACAATCAGACCTCCATTATCTCCCATTAACCCGCCAGGAAACTCACTTCATTTTTTTCTGTTCCTTTTTTTTTTTTTTTTTACCTTTTCCAGGCCTTAAATGTTGAGTCTGACCGCTGATAAATTCATGTGACACAATCACTGATACATCTGAGAGTCAGCTCGGCCTAACGACTCTTTCACTCATTTAGCAGGAAACAGCTTATCCATCACTGCCACAGAAGAGATCCAATCACAATATAGGGAGTTTTTGGAGAGATTTAACATAAAGTTTCCTCAACTAAGGGTTATTTTCATTGTCAGATAATCGGTGGGATTTTTTTCTGCTTATTATTTAATCTTTTGGTCTAAAATGTCACAAAATTGTCAGAAGTGCCCGTTTAGTTTCCCACGTTTTTAAAGCTGTTTGATTTGCCCAACCGAGAAGCCAAAAAGCAGTTTAAAATGCTGAAAACCCATTAATGTAAGTGACATTTCAGTTCTTTATATGTGGAAAGTTTTTAAAAATAGTTGTATGAAATGGTGTTGCTTCTAAAATAATGTCCCTCTGTCCAATTATTCCCAAAGTTTGGCTTCTTTCCTCAGTTTTACATTAAAAAATAAATCAGTGACATAAACGCGGTCAAATACACAAGTTTGGAGATATATAATTTTTTTTAAAGTGTCCTGATATGATCAAAAAATGTCTGCAGTGATGGGAAACATGGAGAGGAAGCAGGAGATGAGCAGAAAGTGAAAGTGGAGTTTGTTTTGAGCACCTGGGCAAAACAGGCAGGTGGAGTTTACTGATCGCGGAGCCAGAAAGTCTGACTGTCGGTGACTTTAGGTGGCCATTGTCTCGCTCCCTTTCTCCAGTTTTCTGACTTTCCGCACAGGCTTTAATGGCTTGCACCTGCCCTACTCTGTTCTCAGCAGCTTTTTTCCAGCAGACACTTCATCAGACTTTTCAAAAATCAGCACATGTACGGTCAGATTGCCTGGTTTTTCCACATCCTGTCCCCTTTTTTTGGTCACGGTGCATCTCCTGTTTCATAATGACCGACTATTCAATGTCGTTTTTTTCCCCCCATAAGCAGATGTTAACTTCTATATTTGAACATTTCTTCTCTTTCTTCTTCTGACTTTCATAGTTTGGCATATTTAAACGTTTGCTGCCTAACCAACTCTCTGCATCTAAAAATTTGCATCCGGCATTTATAAATTGCCATGTATGTTATTTAGTTTAACATTATTTATTAGCATTTATTGGTGAAAAGTCAATCTGATAATAACAAAAAGACACAAAATTAATAGAAAAGATAACAAACAAACAAAAAAATGGGGTACAATTTTTCCACTTGCATAAATAAACAATAAATGTTTGTTTCCCTGGCTTGTTGTTGCTGAATGTAGTCTAGGCTGGACAATCTGAAGGTGACCCAGGTCCAAATACACAATCTCTCCAGTGTGATTTTGGTCTACCCTTGGAGTCTCCTACCAGGTGGACCAGCTCTGAAACCCTCGTTACAGGCATCCTGATCAGAGTTCAGATTGATTCAACTTCAAGCTTTTGCTCCTAAACTATCTCTAAGAGGCCCAGGTGCTTGATGCTAAAGTTATGCTTTGGTGGAGGATCTATTTAGAGCCTAAGATGTGGTATAAACAAGTGGTCGAAACCATTACGGGATTTATATCTGTGTGGGTTGCATCAACAGCAAGATGTGGTTATAATTCTAGGAAGATACACATCAGGTTACGGTGTAGGGTTACCAAAAAGTTTGCAGTTAAGACATAGCTACGATGCAGATTTAACAGTCAAGCATGTTTGTTCCTCCTCCTCACTTCCTCATTAGCCTGTGTTTAACAATGTGGACCCAAGTACACTTCAGTTTCTTGAAGCGGTGACCCTCTATCCTCTAACTTTTGTTAGACAGGCTGGCGAGCTCTCGTGGCTGTATCCTGCAAATCCCAGCCCGGTGACAGCCACCCTTACACACACCCTTGGATGAGAGGGGGGGAAAAGGGTGGATCAACATAACATGGTGATTTCTAGTTGAGCTTAAATTAGCAGACATCTGTAGTTAGAGAAGCATTAGAGTACTGCTCTTGGGCTTAGCAGTCACATTAGACATGTGCCATACTTGTAGTCCACACAAACTTGGCAAGTGGGTCAAGATCCATCCATTCATCCATTTTCTTGAATCAAAATCTAGTCTGTAAGGGCAGAGACCTTTGAGGACTCTAGAGTTCTAACACGTAAATCAAGAGCTGCCACACACAACAGCAATCCGGTACAGGGTAAAGCACCACTCCACACTCGTCAGCAACACCCAGAGATACATGAATTCCTCAGTGTGGGTTAGCGTGTGAGTCCCAGTGGATTGATTTACAGAACCTGAGGCTGCCTTGAATAGAGAACTTCGCTGACAGGTGGTGCAATCCAGAACAGAAACACAGTCCATGTGGGACTACTTCCTCAGGGATGAGCAGAGGGCTGGGTATGAGGCAGACATGGACGAATAATGGAAAAATTTAGTAATGTAAAAACATGGATATAACCATTTGTTGATGTTGTTGTTGTTTTTTTGGAGACAAAACTGCCATATTTAGAGAAGAGGCTGAAGTTACCAACTAATATATTTAACCGACTGGATCCATAACCTGTACAGATGTAAGTACCTGTTAATTAATACTAGACTAATAAAGTATTAGACTTTTACTCACCAAAACTCGTATATACACCTATTGGATGCCCTGCACCACAGAGCATGCCATAACATCAGGCAGTCCATTAACATGCCCTAAAAATGCTCCACCAGCACAAACATAGTGGAGTTCAGTGACTCCAGTTGGCAGGATTGACCCCTTGCAGACACACTTTGGCTAGAGCTTCCTGTGTCAGGACCAGTGTTGGTCAAGTTACTTGAAAAAAGTAATCAGTAACTAATTACTGATTACTTCCCCAAAAAAGTAATCACGTTACTTTACTGATTACTTTTTTCAAAAGTAATTAATTACTTAGTTACTTAGTTACTTTTTAAAAACACGATTTACAACCTGAATAGGTGATAAAGCGATAGATCTTTCAGCCCAATTCTACTTTTCCTACATAATCCATCATACAAAATGTAATCAAATGGAAAAGTCTCTTTTTTTTAACTTGTTTTATTAGTTTTAATCTTTTAACTTTATGCATCAAGCAAAAATTTTATTATATGCACCATTCTCTTACTGGAAGAAATTATCATTTAAAGCTATTTTCTACACATTCCAGCACATAAAATGAAATATTTTTTTGTGTTTACACTCACTCTTTCAAATAGATGCAAGTAAAACACAGCAGAAAATAAATAAAATCAAAGACTAGCGGTCCTGTTGCTCTATTTTCACCTCTAAAGCAGGAGTAGGGTAGGCGGAGGTTTACCCTGGTGCAGGTGTGCCGCAGCGGTCAGTGGAAGAATCTGCGAGTTTCTCTGTGAGTTTCTCTGTGAGTTTCCCATTACGTCGTTGCGCACTCGGTGCTTGCTTGGAAGTTTAGGGGGTTTTTTCACTGTAAAAAGAAGTTTTCTTCCCACGCACAACGGACACTAATGTTTTTGTCACTTTTTATGGAATCAAACTCAAAGTAAGGTCAGTACTTCCAAGCGTTAAACGCTGCACGCTCATACTCTCTCCCAGCACTCGATATATTGTCCGTTGTTGATCTGCACACAGCTGTTGTCACTAACAGCGCACTCGCTTAAATCACGGTTTTAGTAACGCAGTAACACAGCGTTCCTACGGGAAAGTAACGGTAATCTAATTACCGTTTTTGCAATAGTAACCCTTACTTTACTTGTTACTTGAAAAAAGTAATTCGATTACAGTAACGCTTTACAAGTAACACGTTACTGCCTATCTCTGGTCAGGACACTTAATAATCAATGTGGTCACACTCCTAACTCCAGTATGCAAATATATTAATCCACCTCAGAGTTATGAAAAGGGAAACTGGCCACAAAGGTTTGTGTATGTTGTAAATTTGCTTCATAATGCTGTAAAGTTGGACCTTTTTACATCAACTGTGGGGACTGATGTAGATCAGCCTCAAGTGGCCACTGGGGGAACTGCAATATTCAGCTATGGAGTTTGGAGTTTATTCTTTTCTATTAGTCTTGTTGTCATGTCATATATTTTTTTTCGTCCTTTAAACTGTACAGTGGTAAAAATTTGGTATAACTTTATTGTGTTTCATAAAACAGGTTTGAATTTCCACCTACAAAGATTTCATACTAGGGCTGGGCGATATATCGAGTTTTTTAAAAATATCGATATATTTTCATACGAGATATAAGCTGTGACAATATCGTTTATATCGATATAGTCTATGTTACATTAGAATTATACTTGTGGAGCCGCAGGTTTGCCTCTCTTTTGTCCACTTTTGTCTCTACACAACGTTACTCGGCCTCGCCTCTCCTTCACTGAACCCAACTCCCCCCTCCCCCATAGCTTCACCTGCAGGCAATGACAAGATGAAAGCGGAAAATCTCCGTTAGCGAGTTACCGTGCGTGGGGCTGGACGGCGTCAACATGTTAGCGAGGTAACCGCGCTAACGAGCTAACCGCGCTAACGACGTGCAGCCCCTAAATCCTTTCATTTTCTCAAAACTCGACAGTGCGCCTTATGTATGAATTCTGGTTGTGCTTACTGACCGCGAACCGATTTTATGTGGTACACAGCGCTCAGCAATCTGTCAAAAAATGTTTTAATATGACTTTGCTAAGCTACGGAGCTGCACCGCTTGATGGATTGTCGGAGGATAACGGCTACCGAGGAGGAGCCTCGCGGAGTGATACGTACTGTGTGTGTATAAGGACCACAAATGGCACCTGTTCAGAGACGTGGTGCAGCTGTGAAATCTGTCTCTTTGTTATTATGCTCAGCGTCTATTAGTTTACATTTTGACTGCACAATTGTGAGCTTTTTGTTATGCACAAAAACAACATTGTTTTCTTTTATTTATGGACCATGATTATTTAATAAATGCTGATAATTTATTTTTGAGTAATATCTACGCTGTATGTAAATAAAAGTGCCCGTGTGACATCTGGGACACAGTGTGACTAAGAACTCTCTTTTTGTTCTTAACTTATGGCTTTAAAAAAAAAATCGAGATATATATCTTATATCGCTATCCAGCTAAAAAATATCGAGATAGGAATTTTGGGTCATATCGCCCAGCCCTATTTCATACTATAACTTCCCAGCAGTGACTGCTTTCTTCTTTGACCTCAAGACACAAAAGATTATACACCTAAACAAACAAAACACAATGTACATCCTCAACGACTCAGTTATGACTGACAGACTTTTTATTGTCATTCAATATACAGCCAGCACTGGCTCAACACGGGAGAAAATTTTTTACTTAAATATAAAACTGTTTTAAATAGATTAAAATATGTACAGCAGCAAAAAGTCTATAAAGTCCAATGATATGATAAAAATGTAAAACTCATATTTGGATTTTTTTGTAGCGGCAATAAAACTTAATTGCATTTAGCTGTGAATGTGCCTTAACTACACTTTAACTTTGTCGCAGAAAGTTCAATGTCCCTATCTGGGCATAGCGTTTTCAGCGGGAGATTCAACTTTCTGGGATTTCCTTAACTAAATGACTTCCTGTGTCAGTTATTAAACTGCAGGTAAATTATGATCCTGTGACATGTTGCTGCTGCAGTAGTAAAGAGTATGTGTGTGTGTGTCTGTCTCAGGAGAGAGGCAGCAGCATAAAGACGCCAGATGCTACTGTGTCAGACAGGTTAGGTGTGTGTGTGTGTGTGTGTGTGTGTGTGTGTGTGTGTGTGTGTGTGTGTGGCACTCGTCCAAGCTAGCCCAGCAATAAGAAAGAAAAACCTGCTGGAACAGGTTTCAAAAGATCTACTTGGTGCAGTCACTGGCAGCTGGCAGCCCTCTCTTCCTCCTTCCATCAGTCTTTTCTCTGAATGTTTGGCTGTCTGTACGGGACATAAGATACAGCACAGAACGGGCATCTTGCCCTGCTTTCTGAGCTTGCCCATGGCAAAGGCTGCCTTCACTATGATCTGTTTTCATTTAACTATTGAGTGTTCAAACAAACATGTGCACAGGTGAATGCAGGCAACACCGTTTGTGCATTTGAAGCCTGCAAGAACACAAACGCGCCACTGCTTCTTTTCACTAGCAACAGAAGCAGTCATTCTGGAAATGTTAGTTTCTGATGTAACCAGTAACAGTAAATGTCATACCTCGTGGACATATCCACCAGTTGTTTCTTACGGTCTGCAGAATCTGAAGTCAAACTGATCTTAGGACCACCAGGCAGCTCCCACGTACATTTTAAGATCCCTGATATTTTTAGGAACCTAGTGTTTAAAAATCAGCTGTTAAGTTTGAAAAGAAACTGAGGTAGATATTTACCGAAGAATGTGAGAGAGGGAGTAAAGGTATGTCAATACAGGTAGATTCCTATCCTATCCTCCCAATGAACCAGGAACAACAGCAGCCTTAGCTCGTAGCTATACCTTGAACAAACCCTGTCCTCAGTGAGAGGGT
>NW_024583093.1:117733-121166 GCF_018398535.1 Haplochromis burtoni | reverse complement strand
GTGTGTGTGTGTGTGTGTGTGTGTGTGTGTGTGTGTGTGTGGCAGATGGTGAGTGGAGATGGAGAGAGGCAGGTTCATATTGCAGTATCAGAATAACTCCTCATGTTTACTGTACATTTTCTGCATCCCTGTGGACAAACTGTCATTTTGGCCTCTCTTTACAGCTTCAACAGGCCGATCGAGGCCTCCGGCTCACTTTTAGCGATTAATTTGTGAAAAGTAACACTCGTGTATTCTAATAAAGTTTGTACACTCGCCATGTTTGTCTTTGTATTACTCCTGTTGTGGGGATGAAAATGTGTTTGCTGTGAATGTGTTTTAGTGTGAAAACTTGTAAAGTAAGTCTTATGCCAGCAGTTATTGTGTGTGATCCTGTATTAGGGACTTTGTTTGCATAGACATATTGTGGGGACTAGCAAAGCAAGGTTGAAGTTTAAATTTACGTAACTGTTATACCTTCCACACCTGCAACACTCCACTTGGGTCCAGCAAATGGAAATTTTTGAATCAGAGGGGCAAGGCTTTGTGTGAATGTCTGTGTACCTCCCATTTCTTTATGACAAACTGGGGGTGGTACAGCTCAGGCCCACACATTTTGGCATAGGGGCACCAACTATAAAAGTGTTCTCCAAGCAGACTACAAAATAGGCCTATCCAAGTAAAGGTTATGTGTGTGTTTGCCAGACAGCCCTAAATTTAAATTTCTAATTCTTCTGATATTTAAGGAAGGCAAGGACAACTTTGGCTGGTCCCCACTGTGGGACAGACTTTTAAAGGCATGTTTGGGTGTTCAGACTGGGTTTGAGGTACTTACCACAAACAAAAGCACAAAAATACGCTAGTCCATGTTAAGCAGACTGTCAAATTGTGGACACCTTGTCTTTGTGAACTAAAAATAATTTATTACTATGTAAATCACTAACTTTCAGTGACACATTTTAGTTTAAGTGATGGTATAAAGGGTGCCTCTGCTGCTGTATTTGTGAGAACTGGCTTCAGTTTTAGTCCATGGGTCTTTGGATATAACTTCAAAGAGCTGTTCTATACTAGTACTTGTACTATTCATATTGTGGGGAGATGGGACGAAGAATAAATCTGTATTAGTCATATTTCAGGAATCTGCTGGTTTGAGTTTTTGACCATAGTAGGACCTTTTAGCTGACTATTAGCTATTTTCCATCAACACACATAATCCTTGTGAACAATCTAGGACAAGTTATTCTAAAAGAAAATGCTGGCAACCACAGAACTGATGGGCCCACAATCCATGGATACAAGAGTGGTTTCCTCAAAAGAAATAAACAATAATTGGCAAAGGCGGCCTACAGATTGTGGGTAGTATGACATTCTTCCCATGGAAATTACCCAAATCTTTGCTACTGATGGTACAAATGTTGGGTTGTCAAAATGCACAAATCCAAAAAGTTCAGGTTAAGGTAAAGATGAAGTCAGCAAGTGTATTCACAAAGATGCAAGCACAAATATATATGTGCGTGCGTGCGTGCGTGCGTGTGTGTGTGTTACTGCACTGGACCTTTTTATCAGCTACTCTGGATTATCCTCAGGCCTTTATCTCCATCTAGTGGTCTGATTGTAGTACTGACACCAGGCTGCAGCACTATAAAATCATCACTGTGCTCTCTGTCCTTTGAATCACTGTTGTATTTTTATTCATTCAGCCTTTTTGGATCTTTGCAGATTTGCTTAGATAAACTTTTCTTCTACAAACATAATCTTACATCACAAAGTTAGATTTCTCACCAAGAACGCGATGGGTCTCAAAGGCTCCAGTTTTGCTTAATAGTCCCTATATGATTTGAGCACTTATACATTTATTCTTAAATTTCTCACCTTAAGTGGAAATTCAGCTGTGTGGCCTCATCTTATGTTGTGTTGTGTAACTATGCCAAGGAAACCGGTCTATATGTCAACCAGAAGTAGACAGAAGTGATGATAACATGTTAGTTGGTCGACCCTGAAGAATGCTGAAGTACTTTGGTAGCCTGATAGGCAGTGACCATAAAGACATCAGAGGCAGAGTTAACAAAGCTTGAGGTGCTTTTATAGCCAGCTCAGTCACTTCAGGAAGTTGAAGCAACACAACTTTAAAACCAAGACCAGGCTCTATAATAGTGATGTTAACTCGGTGCTACCATGTGGCTCAGGATGTTGGAGGGTAGTGCAGAAGGACATGAAAAACACTGACACCTTCCAGCTGTCTTAGAAGGATCTGCAACACCTGCACAGCCTACAAGGTCTGCAACAGTAGAGAAGACATCGGTGTAACTTTGTGCTGAAAATTGGGGGGGTCAAGATCTCTGTCTAAATAAATAAATAAATCTGGGTAAACTCAGATGATTAAACGTGAAACTATTTTGCTGGTAATAACGGATATGAGTAAAGAAAATCAACAGCCTATTTATGCAAGATTATTCATAATTTTATGGGGGTCTTATTGGTTGGGTCTGGTTATTGGGGGGTTCATAACCTCCCCGGAAATTACGCCCCTGGAAGATGGGCTGAAAGATGAGGAGGCTAAAACAGCTCTGCCACATCTTAAAGACACTCAAAAAAAAAAAAAGAGTTACAAAAGCTGCCTCAACATCGACCCCTGCTGGACAGAAAAGGATGTGAAGGCCTAAAACATCTGGTGATCACAGCGGAAGAAAATGATCACAGCACACAGTACAACAGATAAAGACCTTTATGTTGCTTTAATTCTCTCTTCTTCTTCTTTTTTTTTTACCTTTACATCACATGTAATTAAATATAACACATTTAGTTTTTTAATCTGCTGTTGTCCTGAGTAATCACTATGTGGCTCTGTTTATATATGTGCAAGATAAATGAAACAATCATAATTATCATATTCTATATTTTCAGATTTGCTACATTGTTTTCTTATAATTAATTTGTTAAAGTTGCTAACCTCTAAATAGCTTTTTATCATTATAAGCTGCTCATTGATCTCTTGACTGAACCACTGATTTACTTTGTGAGGTGTAAAAAAATAGTGAAAAAATGTCAGCTCAGTCAGCCAACACATGTGACACCTGCACTTGTTTTTGGTCATTTTTCATGTTTATTTCTTTAAGTAATTGAAAGCTCAAAAATATTTAGTGTGCATAATGTTAAACTATTAAGTAACTTGTAGCTGAAGTTTTCAAATCAACATATTGGAATAAAATCTGATCAAATATTTTACTTACCTCACAAATATGCTAAAATTAAAATGCAACAATAGTACCCGAAAATGAAAAAATAATGAAGCGTAAATGTGAAAAAGCTTCAAATGTACTCAGGTAAATTTGTAATTTTCATCATTTTAGTGTAAGTGTGTGAGCGTGTGCATCTATGACGGTAGGAGATGAAAGAAAGGAAGCCAAGTGAGGATGTGTCTTGACCAACATTTCATATGTGTGCCATCTCTCTC
>NW_024583093.1:107348-117713 GCF_018398535.1 Haplochromis burtoni | reverse complement strand
CACGCAAAGTGCTCAGTCCATGCTGGAGGCGACTGAAGGCATTGCACTACTAGCCTACTTTTGGACAGGTCAGTCCTCTAAAAGCGTCCAGCCACCGTGAAATTCATATTATTCCCGTGAAGCACACACACATACATACACACACAGCACGCACACACACACACACACACACACACACGCACGCATGCACACACACAAACCATATATTGTCTCTTTATATACTGAGCATGCCTACTTATTTTACTAAAAATGTGTTTTACAAGCATAAAATTTAAATATGTTCATAAAAGTTTACTTTGGTAAATGTACTACTGATAGCTGTTGGTAGATGTACAATAAGCCATAAAAACACGACAGCACCTACTTTAACAGACTCATAAAGACATCTTAAAATTAATTTTATATTGAAACATTTTTCTTATTATATTCACACATTTTGGCCTTTTTTTTTAATCCAGTACATATTCACATATGTGTATATGTATAGTGAATTATTATCTTTGATTCAGCTAACTACAGCATAAAAATGGCAGTTGTAGTGTAGTGCATAGGTAGTAATGATGAACATGGATACATTCCTTAATATAAAAGAAAGACGAACGAAACAATTTCTGGTGCCTTTTTAGTCACATCAATACAGGATTTCTAACAGGTCTAAGAATTAATCCTTGGAGACCACAGAAAACCTCTGCCATGAGTAAAGAGTAAGTATCCGTTAAGTATTCAGTAAATCAAATTGCCCCCTGTGTGCTCATATAATGATCTGTTGTACTGTTATAAAGTATTAGATCATTATTACGCATGCATTGATGCTTACTGCAAGTAGAGCTGTACTCTTTTGATGTGGCTGATGTGGAGCTAATTTATAAACTATTTTGTATTAAAACGTAAAAAAAAAAAAAACAGTGAGAACTCCTCATCAGTAACACAGCGACAGTGTCCCGTTGAGTCCCAGTAACTCGTTAAAAAGTATCAAATCACCACATTTCGTGCAAATGATGATATTTTTAGTCTAAATAATCAACTTTTAAGATCACAGTGTTAGAAGTCACTCTAAGCACTTTTTAAAGGTGAATGCAGTGAAATGCGAAGTTTGTTTATTAGGCGATTTTTACAGACAAAGCCCTGTGAGTGTAAAATAAATAAGAAATTGTCACAATAGCCAATAAAAAGACACAATAGATGGATGTAGATGAATATAAGTATGAGAAGGTGGGAGCTGTATTACTCCTCTAAAGTACAAGTACATGAAACTGTGCTTAAGCGCAGTAATATTTATGTGCAGTGAGTTTAATCCAGTGATTTCTCAGTGAACGAGAAGCTGGATGAGGTCTGGCTGTCTGGAGACAACGTCAGCGTGCCATTGCGCATCCGGAGAGCGCGCGCTCCAGCGGTAGGAGCGAAGGGGAGGATGAACACGATCGTGGAGGTTTTGGTGTTGATGGTAATGGCGGGGAGCGCGTGAAGCCGTTTCTTGTGGGATTAACTCTCGTGGACATGGATTTAATGGACGATCGTAGTTGTTTTAGTTGTTACTTCTCCTGAGAGACGCAGACAAACAGAAAGGAGCGGGAGAGATGGGGGACCGACAGCGGCGGACCGGGAGACTCGAGAACCTCACTACCAAGTCCCGGGTCTCCAAGGAGACCAAGCTCCGGTTGCGCGTGGTCTTCCTGGATGACAGCGAGCGCACGTTCGAAGTGGAGGTAAGCCCTTCACAGGGGGTAGTGAAAACATTCATATTTACTTTTCTGAGTGGATCCACATACAGCACGTGTCTCTCTTCAAAACAATATTATAAATGATCAAATGTGTCGAATATGCGTTTTAAATCTGTCTGGATATAATTTTTTCCCCGTTTTGATAAAGCTTTCTGTCACTTTGTTTGCAACTTTCTTTCCCTCCTTCCTGAAAAAAGAAAGAAATCAAAGAGGGGGAATCCACCACGGGCTCTGTTCAGACTGGATTCTTCTCCAACATTTACGCTTTAATATAATATTGAGGATTATTATCTGGGAGTACCTGGTCGTGCACTTCTCTGGTCTGACAGGGTTTAATCTGCTGTTTAATATAAGTTAAACCTGCTTTATAGACACTATTTTAGGTTTTTATAGTGTGCTTTCTGCAGCAGAGAGTGTGTACTTGTACTAAAGTATTTATTTAGTTAGACTGCAAAACAGAAACTGACCATTTAAGCATAAATGTGCTTCACATTTACGCTTACGAGTGTTCCTTATTCTTAGGCACCAACATCCGACACAAACCCCGTGTCTCTGATTATTTCTGTTGAACAATCAAAAACAGAAGAAGAGCGCTGCAAGTTATATTTAAATAAATAGCAGATCTGTGGTCAGTATACTGTAGCTATACTACCATATTCCCATGTACTTATTTTTTCAGGTGGGTTTCAATCAGTGGCAAAACTGCAATCAAAGATACAAAAGCACAAGATTGCTGCACTCAATAATCAATTAATTTATCTATTACAGATAACTACAGACTGTATAAAAAGATGGAAAGAGTTTCAGGTCTGTCAATCTGGTCTTTCGGTGATGACGTATGAATCCTGCTTCCGGGTCCAAACTACTCTGCGTTTATTAAGGCTGTTGTGTTTTTAACATGTTTTAATGCTTTGCATCTTGTTCTATTTAATCTGAACAAGCACCTTTAAAAAGTCAGTGATCACTGTGAGCCTCTCTCTGTGATTATTGCCACTATTCATTTTAGAGCTCAGTTTTTAAAACCTTACGATGTAACTACAGCCCAGCCCATGCAGCAGTATATTAATGACTAACCTCATATTGTGGATGGATTATCTCAGTTGTTCTCCTGGCTGAAGTTTGGTCCGTTTACATGCAATTACATTTGCCCCCGGCAGCTTTCACAGCTTTTGTGACATAAAAGAAATGATGGATTATATGATATGGAGAACACACAGGAGATAAATGTGTGTTATGTCCTTTCCTGCTTGCAGTTACATAACACCGTTTTACCTTAGTGGCTCACAAAGAGAACTACAATGTGAGTTGCTTGCCTACTAACATTAGCAACTTGAGTTTTAGTGTCATATCCAAGTGCAGTTTAGCACAGGTGAGGAGAACAATCAAAACCTCTCCCACCTGAGTTACTGCCACTCTTGACTCTCTCTCTGTGTTAGTTTGTCCAGTAAAATAGGGAAAAAGATGAAATAGGGAAACAAACTCTCAAGCTTTCTGACAACACTGGTACAGCTGTAACAGCTGATTGTTTGTCTTGCAGGTGCTGTTTAGCGGCAGAAAAGTGTTTGTGAAGGCAGGTTTGTGTAGATTTATGCATTGCTAGGACTGCTCTCCCCCCTAAAAACTGAAATTAATGCATTAACGAGGCTCAAACCCCAGTTTCTTCATTAGAAATGGTGTGTTTGAACCACCTCCTGTCTAAACTTTCATTCTTTAAAAATGGAAAAGCTCCAAAATGTCTTTTCAGAAACTCTTACGTGGGCTGTTTCACATGGTAGGCACAAATGAGAGAAATTGTCTTTAAATATTAGTATTAGTCATCACAGTGACTAATACTGCCATTACTAATACAGTTTAATTTTCACTCAGCATTAAATATACTGATGCAGTCTTCAGCAACATAATGACAGGCAGAAGTCAGTTAAAAAATACCCTGTAACCTGATTTTAAAAAAAAAAGTTTCATTACAGTTGTAGGTGCTTCAGGATTGCTGAACAGCATCCTACAGGAGTGCTTCCAAATCCGCTGTTTTGCATCAGATTCTCCCAGTGTCCCTCCGTGATCGTCTCAGCAACAGCGTGATATGTAGTCAATGTCACCAGCAGCCCTCAATGGAAGAGTGGATTAGGAAGTGACTGCAATGATTTGGCCACATCTGCCGCATCACCTTTTGATGCAGCAGCACCCCGCCCACTGGAGAATCAAGCTTGGCTCGCCTAAGAAGACTTGGATCAAGCAAATTGAAGACGATTTTAAACAATGACGCCTAACCCTTGAGCAAGCAAATGTGAAGGTAAGAGACCACAAGGCCTGGGAATGCATCATTGACCAAGATGGAAACCCTACGGCACCCACAGCGATGTATTGGCTTCGTGGACAACCTCCCCTGCCAACCACCAGCTAGGGACAAAAGAAGAAGAAGAAAGATAGCCTGTACTGTTTGCATTCATACTTGTGCATTGATGTTCCTGATCTGCCATCAGGACTGCCTGAGCTGTTCATGTTGGACTTGGAGCTGATAAATGTTGAATGACAGCTGATTTTACTGTCACAGCAAACAGAAGACTTCAGAATCACCCCTGGCCAATAAGCGTGTTATTAGAGCTACAGAAACCAGAAAAATGGCACATGTCAACATTGTCAGAGAACTAGCTATTGGACTAGCGATGTTGGCGAGCTACTTTAAAGTTACCATGATATAGATTTCAATATCAAATCTATGCTGTGGGTGTGCTGGAAGTTGATAGTTACCTACCTAGAAATGTTACTATATGTCAAATCGGCGCACTTTGATAGGTCTTTTAAGTGCTCCTGTTTACTCCTATGCATTTCTGGTTATTCTTGAACTCATTTTTCTCTTTTATTAGAAGAGAGAAACTTCACTGCCAGCATGTGTTTTGGCAGTGAAATAGCCATACAGCAGAGAAACGCCATCCTGAGGGATAAAAGCAGGCCACAGCATCAGGCTCTTACATATGCAGATGCGTATACATATATGCAATGCAGTATCATCACTGTGCTAGCATGTTTCCAATGTTAGCATGTCAACAATTCCAGTTAGAGACACATATAGCCATTTGGGGTTGCATCAGGAAGTGGATCTTTCATGAAATGCTGCCTGATCTATCTGACATTATCAAGTGATACCAAGCAGAAATATCACAGTTGTTAACATCTGCATTGTTAAAAGTTATTGGAAAAAGATTTGTTGTTATATGTGCAGTGTGTCTCTGAACACCTCCTAAAACCTGAATGTTGTTACCAGCTTCATAAGTCTGGCTGTAAGCACATCCACCACAAAGTAATGACAGAGCATTAAACTTAGATGGAAAATTCAATTTAATTTTATTTAACCTCCTAGGACCTGTCGTCCACATATGTGGACATCACATTTTGGGTTATTTAGACTAAAATACTCAATTATTACAAGGGCCTGATATCCACTTACGAGGACATTATACTGCTACTGTTCTATCAAAATATGAAATGAATATCCTCATATGTGGCTCTTATTTTTCTTAAAAACTAAAATAAGGTAAAAAACAATAATCTGGTAATTCTTTGTTTTTACATTCATCAGGCCCCAATCAGCCCAAATATCAAAGAAAAATTAAAAATGCATGTCGTGGAAGAGTTCGGGTCTTAGGAGGTTAAAATCACAACAACAGTCACTTCTTGGTGACTTAATTAAGTCTGTCTAAAGAAAGATTTATTTTATTTTTTTAATGGGCCAAACAGCTGCAGATGTTTACCAGCTGTGGGAGGTGTAAACACTCTGCTGTCTATGAACAGCCATGTGCTGCTCTACTATCCAGGTCAGAAAAAGCAGACCAACGGGCCTCTTTTTCAACATGGTAACGTCGCCTGCAAGGCAGTATTGCAATCTAAAAAGAATCTGTGTGTGCGTGTGTTTGTGAGCGTGTGTGAGTGTGTGTGAGTGTGTGTGCATGGCTTGCAGTATTGTGCTAGCAAAGGAGCTCCATTTTTCCATGCCCATGCTTTCTTCCCTGTCAGTTTCCCAGCGGCCTCCGGGACATTAGCAGAGTCTGTACAAGAGGAAAGAGAGCTGAAGGAAAAGGCATGGATGGACAGAATAGGGAAAAAGTAAAATGTGATAAATTTAGTAAACACCCTGATCAGGCATAACATTACAACCACCTGCCTAATATTGTGTCGGTCCCCCTCTGTACTGCTGTGGGGTCTTTACCTTATGATATAAAGAACCTAGTGGTGACTGTAGTTGGGAATTAGTGTGCTATGAATAAAATTTAATTTAGCTTAATTTTGCTGCCAAAACATCCCTGACTCACTGAGGCATGGACTTCACTAGACCCTTGAAGACATGCTGTGCTATCTGGCATCAAGATGTTAGCAACAGATCCTTTAAGTCCTGTAAGCTGTGAGGTGGGGCCTCCATGGAACGGACTTGTTTGTCTAGCACATCCCACAGATGCTTGCTTAAGATATGGGCAACTTCAAGGCCAAGTCAACACCTCAGACTCATTGTTGTGGTCCTCAAACCATTCCTGAACCATTTCTGTGCAGTCCCAAAAGATTGATTCTGTTCATCTGGACGTAGCATTTTCAGTGGGAGAAACGTTTCGTCACTCATCCAAGTGACTTCTTCAGTCTCAGCTGACTGCAGGTTTCCCCAATCTTATAAACAGTACATTTGCATAATGACTGAAACCAGCCCACTGAAGGAACAATGGGCTGGGAGGTCAGTTCCTTGATCATTAATATGCAAATTCTCTTGAGCATTGATCAACCACCACTGATCAAGGCTCATTGATCAAAGATCACTGATGAATTGCGATGAGTACCATTCACAGAGAGTTGGGGAATGGCTGCAATCACAGCATTGTAAGATGGTGAAAGATGTACCCTTAGGCCCCCTCCTCGATTCAGACATGGTCTTTCCCTTTTCAAGTAAATGGCCTCATTGACTCCGCGCTCATACCAGCGTTCCTCCCTGTCCAGGATGTGTACATCCTCATCCTTGAAAGAGTGTCCACTGGCCTATAGGTGTAAATAGACTGCAGAGTCCTGGCCTGACGAGGTGGCTCTTCTGTGTTGTGCCATCCGCTTCGCCAGAGGTTGTTTGGTTTCCCCGATGTATAAATCCTGGCAATCCTCCTGGCACTTAACAGCGTACACTATGTTACTTTGTTTGTGTTGGGGGACCCGATCCTTGGGCCGGACCAGTTTTTGGCGCAGCGTGTTTTGGGGATTGAAAGCCACAGAGACCTGGTGTTTAGAAAAAAATGCGTCTCGACTGCGCCTCCTACTCCTGACACATATGGGATCACTGCAGGTTTTCGCTTGGGCAGCGGTTGTCTTTCTCTCCTGGATCAGCTGGAGCTTTCTTTAGGTGCCTTTCCAGCTTTGACAAAAGTCTAGCTGGGATAACCACATTTACTCAGGGCCTTCTTGATGTGATGCTCTTCTGCTTCTGTGGCCGTTGTGTCAGTGGGGATGGTGTTCGCTCTGTGTTGTAGCGTCCTGATGACACCCAGTTTGTGCTCCAGTGGATGATGAGAGTCAAACCTTAGATACTGATCCGTATGTGTAGGTTTACGGTACACGTCAGCTTTTAGATGTCCCCCATTACTGATGGAAATCTCACAGTCTAAGAAGGCTAACCTGCCACTTTTCATATCCTCCCTGGTGAAGTTGATGTGTTTGTCCACCAAATTAATGTGATCCGTGAATTGTGGTCCATCCTCAGATTTGATTTTCACCCAGGTGTCATCCACATATCTGAACCAATGGCTTGGTGGTGTTCCATGGTAGGATAACAAAGCCCTCTTTTCCACTTCTTCCATGTACAAATTGGCCACGATGGGTGAAACTGGAGAGCCCATGGCACACCTATGTTTCTGCCTGTAGAACTGACCCTTGTGAAGTAGGTGGAATGAAGACACAGTTCCAAAAGCAAAAACACTTGGTTGATGCTGAGAGTGGTCCTGTTGCTGAGGTTGGGTCATCCTGTAATCGCTTACGAACTACCTCCAACGCTTCCGTGACTGGGATGCAAGTGAAGAGAGATGTAATGTTGTACGAGACCATGGTTTCATCTGCCTCCATAATGACATCTCTCACCTTCTCAACAAAATCCAGGGTGTTCTGGATGTGGTGTTCAGAGCTGCCTACCAGCGGGTTGAGGATCAAAGGCAGAAACTTGGAGATGTTATAGGTTGCTGGAATTTATTCTGTTTCAACAGGAAGAACTGAATATGTTACTCATCATAGCTTAATGGTACAGAAATACACAATAGTGTTTGTCTGCTACAGTCTGCTTAACAATTATGGCAGCACCTTGTGGATGTTTAGCAAAGCTTGTGGTAGCTAATCCGTAAAATGTTAGACATGTTCTGTCATGCTGAATTTTTCCCCGATGTGCACGGTTCAGTCATTCAGGTCATGTTTTCTTAACCTTCAGATTAGTTTATCAAAGCTGTGACACCAAGACTGAGGTGAGTCCGCTGATTAAAACAGAGAACTGTGACGCGTCACTGGACCATGACAGCAATTTCTATGTTTGGTTTATGAACAACTTGTGAATAAAGCTTACACGCTTGAGTTTCCTCTGGAGTCTCTGGTTTCAGTCCAAAGCTTTTAAGGTTAACTGGTTTGGGTCAATGACTGAGTTTTAATTTGTATTATTTTTGCTACATCTGGCAACTTTGTGCCCTCTGGTGCATGAAATACTGATCTGTGGTGGATTTTCTGTGAACTGCATGTGTCCAATTCACAAAAGTAAAATAAATAAAATGATGTGAAAGAATAATAAGAAATAGAAATAAACAGCAATAATGCAAGAACTATATATCAGGGTAGAATTAAGTCCAAATATAAAGTACAATTAGATGCACATAGTCATACTAAGGTAGGACATACAGATTGTACAGGTGTTATTATATAAAACTGTATTATAATGTGTATATCACAGTTCAGTAATCAGGCAGTGATTCAGTAGCCTGATGGCCTGTACAACCGCACATGTTGAAAAATAATACTTAACCAATATGTTGAAATTTAAACTTGTCCGTACGTGATGAGCTGGACATGTTCAGTGTTACTGCTACCTCGCAATGTGTCATGACACCTGTGACAAAGGTAACTCTGTGCCTGTCTTTGAGATTTGACAAAACTGCGTTTGTTCCTCTGGAACCAGCTGGAACGAGCTAACACTCCACTGCTGTATGCAATGAAGGTCCTTCAGTAGTCAAACAAACACGTGTAAGCTTGTGCAGAAATCATTAATGAAACTGTTTTGCTGTTTTCTGCTTTGAATTCACATCCAAAGTTGCACATCGCTCACTTTTTCCTCTGTTCTGCTCTGCTGGAAACTAACTGCTCTGCTGATCTGTGGGCGGCTGTTTGCTTCCAGTAATTATCAGTTAGGCCTCTTCTTCTCTCTATAATCAGTTACAGCTGCCATGTCCTTCGTCATCCTCCCTCTTCCCTAATAACCTTTCTCCTTCCCTCATGACAAGTTAATGAGGGACGTCCAGTGACCCCCCCAACAGGGCACTAAACACCAGCTATAAGACAGTGAAGGCTAAAAAAAAAGCAAAAACGTGTCACTGCAGTAAGTGAACACCGCACAAACACCAGAGACAGGTTCAGGGCTCCATGTGGGCACACACTACTACTTTGATTTAATCCTGAATTAAATTTAAGACACAGGGTCTTCAAAATAGATAAACAATAAGGCAGTACTTTTACATGTTTGTAGTGTCCTTTGTATTTTTGTCTAATGTGGTTAAAGTGACCCATTCTTCTGATCTGACTCCACATTTCTATTCTTGGACTCTACTAGAAAAGCTTTGCATGATCCAGAGTTCAAAATAATCATGACGATGTGGGAGATGCACCTGACTTTACATTTTCCAGTGTGGCTTGACGCCCCAACCTCGCTTTAACTGGACTTTCTTCTGATTGGCTGCCCCTTAAATACAAAATACTTAAATAACAAGTGATTAAAATAGTAAAATATCTGGTTATGTAAGATTGTGACAAGATTGAATAAATATCAGTTTTTAGAAAATAACAAAAGGGGGGGGGGGAATAGAGGAAATATAACTGTTAGTTTAAAGGACAGAAATGGAGGTAAAAACAGGACATATCAAAAATAATCACCCAGTTTCAAAGTGATTTAATTTCTGGCTGGAGTCACAAACTTCATATGGATGTAGGGGGTCACACCAATTAGGTTGGTGTGCAAACAAAAGTAGTAGCAGAAGCTCTTAAACATTGTAATTTAACAACAAACATTAAAGGAAAGATGCACAGCTTATATACACTGCGTTCCAAATTATTATGCAAATTTTGTTTAAGTGTCATAAAGAGTAAATAAGTTGTTTTTCAATTAAACTCATGGATGGAATTGTGTCTCAGGGCTCTTTGTATCACTGAAATCAATCTCGGACACCTATGATCATTAGTTTGCCAGGTGAGCCCAACTAAAGGAAAAACTACTAAAGAAGGATGATCCACATTATGAAGCAGACCAGCATTTTCAAGCAATATAGGAAGGAAAAATGATCATTCTGCTGCTGAAAAGAGTGAAATAGTTGAATGGCTTGGACACGTAATGAAAACCTTAGATATTTCACGAAAATTTAAGCATGATCGCCATAAT
>NW_024583093.1:88750-106650 GCF_018398535.1 Haplochromis burtoni | reverse complement strand
GGCCACCATGTCCCAACAGGGCTGCGTCGTCAGCAAGGAGGTGGTGGAGTCATGTTTTGAGACAGAATCACGGGGAGAGAGCTGATCGGCCTCTTTAGGGTCCCTGAAGGTGTGAAAATGACCTCTGCAAAGTATGTGGAGTTTCTGACTGACCACCTTCTTCCATGGTAGAAAGAGAAGAACTGTGCCTTCTGCAACATAACCATCTTCATGCAAGACAATGCACCATCTCATGCTACAAGGAACACCTCTGCATCATTGGCTGCTATCGGCGTAAAAGGAGAGGAACTCATGTTGTGGTCCCCATCCTGACTTCAATCCTACTGAGAACCTTTGGAGCATCCTCAAGCAAAAAGCTATAGGGGTGGGAGGCAGTTCACATCCAAACAGCAGCTCAGGGAGGCTATTCTGACATCCTGCAAAGACATTCAAGTAGAAACTTTCCAAAAACTTACAAGTTCCATGGATGCAAGAATTGTAAAACTGCTATCAAATAAGTGGTCCTATG
This sequence comes from Haplochromis burtoni, assembly GCF_018398535.1. Lineage (NCBI taxonomy): Eukaryota > Metazoa > Chordata > Actinopteri > Cichliformes > Cichlidae > Haplochromis > Haplochromis burtoni. The sequence continues at coordinate 106,142 of NW_024583093.1, read as the reverse complement.
TTAATATGTAACTTGATCTGTTAAGATGTTTTTGATTGAAATAGCTTTTGATTTCAGTGAAATTGATCTACTAATGCTGCAAATTCAACAAATGACTATTTTGAATTCTCTACGACCTATTAAATCTTTTGAAGCTCTGTGTGCGTAATAATTTGGAATAGTGCATTTTAAGTTTTTTAGTTTTTGAAAAACATACTGATTTCATTGGGAGTTTTGTTCAGTAACATTTGAATTATATTCTGTTGGTCGATGACTCGAAAATTATGCCGACTGTCATTTGAATTGACTATTTCGGAAAAACAGAGAAAAATATAATTTGCATAATAATTTGGAATGCAGTGTATATATCTGTTATCTGTTATAATCTGTTCATTATTTCCCTTTAAATGGAGCCACGTTTGTAAGAGAAATACATTTGTGAGTTGAGCAGCAGAGTTGAGTATGCGGGTTTTGTCCATGAAAAACCAGCCAGACCTTCTCTGCCAAGGCCAAACAATTTATTCTTGAGTCTTGTTTGGTTTAATTTAATGGATTGGATAATTGAAGTCTGAAGAAACAAGACATAGCAACAGTTTACAGTCTATTCATTGAACAAATGGACCTTAGTACCATGTGGAAGAACCATACACAGCCTGGTACCTCCTCCTCATGCTGGTCACCAGCTCGTTCACACACTGCTGTGGGATGGTATCCCATTCATCAACCAGCATTTGTCACAAATCAGCCTGTATAGTTGTGTTTTTGGCATTGGCAGAGAAGACCCCTTAGGTTTATATATCTATACATATCTGCCAGCAAACTGAGTTTCCAATGACCCAGAAAGTCACTGGAATCCAGAGTCAGGGACATTAGTTGAAATACACCATTTTTACAGATCTGTAACCATGACGGCAAAAGAAATGTGTGAGACTTCATTTGAAAGGCAACACCTTCTAGTATTGTGCCTAATTAACGAACTAGTGAAAAAAACAAACAAACCTAATCTTAACCTTTCGCCTGACTTGTTCACCATTAGGAGGTTAAGTAAGACGAGCAATGAAGGTCTCAGTTTCCATGGATACAGTTCAAAATTTTCTGCCGTTGTCCTCTGTCATGCCTCAACTTTTTCTATCTGTTGTCTTTTAATCATTTAATGTCCCCTATGCATATCTTCCACAGATTAATTAAATATGAAAGAAAAAAAATGGCCATGATTATGCAAACTCTCATTAAGCAAAGTATTAGTGGATAAAGTAACTGAGCTGTAGCACATTTTTCTGGGCTCCCAGGAGCACTCCCGGACTTTAGTTTTAAGAACGTCTCAATTAAAAAGTCCTATTATCCTTCTCACTTTAATTCTCTCCCACTCTTTCTTCCAGCAAAAGGTTTTAGGTGGCGACTTCTACAACAAAGTGTGCGGTCATCTGAAACTGCTGGAGAAGGAGTACTTTGGCCTGGAGTTCAGACACCACAGTGGCAATTATGTAAGAAACGCTGGATCACACAGATACGCACAGATCAGTGCGGGGGGTTTTAATGTCTTAACAAGTTTCTGTTGCAGGTTTGGTTGGAGCTGCTGAAACCTTTGGTCAAACAGATCAAATGTAAGTCATATCTGTCCTAAGATTAGTGCTCTGACTTCATATTTCCTCCAAATATTTCCAGATCTCAGCGTCTCCGTCTGCAGCATTGTCCTGCGTCTATAATCTCTTTTCTTTTCCCCTCTGTCAGACACCAATGATTTATTCTTCAGGTTTATAGTCAAATTTTTTCCACCAGATCCTGGACAACTCAAGAGAGGCCTCACCAGGTAAAGTCTGAGCATAGATGAGATATATGTTCAGCATAAGTGAAATGCCAGAGTAGGTGTACTCATACTGTTTTGTGTGTGCACAGGTATCTTTTTGCCTTACAGATCAAGCAGGACTTGTCTAATGGCAGTCTGACCTGTAATGACAACAGTGCCGCCCTGCTGGTCTCTCACATACTGCAGTGTAAGCATCAAAGTGCATCACACCTGCTGTCATTTTTTTTTTTTTGCAGAAGATTCAGAAAAGTACGGAGCCCCGCAAGGGACATGGCAGAAAAAAAAATTACGATGAACTTTTGCGAGATCTCGCAAAACAAACTCGGGATCTCGCAAAAGTTGAATTCCAACAATGGAACTTAGTTGTAATATTACTCTTTGTGGGTCACAAAATAAACTTTTAAGATGTTTCGAGGTGCGAATGTAGCTGTGTAAACGTCAAATATCTGCTCGGTTTACAAGACATCACATATTTGCAAAGGTGCTCCAACGTTTTTGGAGATCTGACACCCACCATCTCGAAGCTAACGGGAGGTCGAGACCTACTACAGCCGGGAGGAACATCGTGCCTCGACCTCCCGGTCGGCTTCGAGCTGGTGGCCTCCAAAGAATGCGGCTAAAACTTTTGTGAGATCCCGAGTTTGTTTTGTGAGATCTGGCAAAAGTTTTGCCAGATCTCACAAAAGTCTGTCTTAATTTTTTTTCTCCCATGTCCCTTGCAGGGCTCCGTAGAAAAGTACTGGAAACGTTCCTCAGACATTTTGGTCCATATTGACATGATAGCATTACACAGACGCAGGTGCTCATCCCAGAGGTGCTCAGATTCAGATGTGGTGATTGTGCAGCGCGTTTGAGTACAGTGAACTCATTGTCGTGTTCAAAAAAACAGTTTGAGATGATCTGAGCTTTGTGACATGGTGTGTTATCCTGCTGGAAGCAGCCATCAGAGGATAGGCATAGGCAATGGCATTTAATAAACAATGTTCAACTGTTTGAATGTGTATTTTATCCTCTTACAATTACACCGGCAGTTTCTTGGCCTTCACTGACAACAGTGGCACCTGATTTGGTCTTCTGCGGCTATAGCCCATCTGCTTCAAGGTTCAGCATGTTGTGCATTCAGAGATGCTCTTCTGCATACCTTCATATCATGTTATTTGATTTACTGCTGCCTTCCTATCAGCTCAAAGCAGTCTGGCCCTTCTCCTGTAATCTCTGGAATCAACAAAGTATTTTCACCTACAGAGCTGCTGCTCGTGGGATATTTTATCTTTATTGGGACATTTTCTGTAAACCCTAGTGATGGTTGTGAGGGAAATTCCCAGTAGATTAACAGTCTCTGAAATGCTCAGATGAGCCCATGTAGTACCAACAACTGTGCCACACTAAAATTTGAACTTTGGTAGGAAATCTTACCTATGTTTACATGGCTACATGCATTTTTCTGCATGTGTACCTAATAAAGGGTCCAGGGAGTACATATTCATTATATACATTATGTTTTTGAAAATGTGTTTCATATACTGCATTTACTTAGTCAAAGATTTCCCTCTAGAGCAACGACCCACTCCGATTCTCTCCTTCCCAAATGGCCCAAAAATGGTGACTATACTGCAATTAAATATTTAAAACGCAGAGAAACTAAATATGTGTTTGCATGCATTTGCATTTGTGCTACAGCAGAGATAGGGGACTATGATGAGGAGCTGGACTGCCAGCATTTGGAGATGAAGCACTATGTTCCCAACCAGGAATATCTGGACCACAAAATCATCAAGTTTCACAAGAAACACAGGTATGAAGTGAAGCAGAAGACACTGGTGCTCTGTAGTATGCGGACAGTTTTGTCAAACTAGTGTTAATTTTGACCAGAGAGAAAGGGCAAAGTATTAACTGGACGTAGGACTGCGCCTCTTTCCCCCATCCCACCCATAGATTCTTTTAAAAAAGACGATAGATTTGAAAATATGATGGTTTCCAACCAAAATGCCACTTTTGAAACATGTGTTTGACGTGTTGTTTGAGTCTAACTAGGAGAAATTTTGTTGGAAAAGCAGAAGTGACTGCTGGGTCAAATTGGCAGCAAAACAACAGCAATGTATCCAACTCTCCATAAATCAGAGGCTGGATTGTAATTGTGATTCTTTGTTTCTGTCCATAGAGGACTCTCTCCAGCAAACTCCGACATCCAGCTGCTGGAGGTGGCGAGGAAGCTGGACATGTACGGAATCAGGCCTTACCCTGCCTATGATGGGGAGGGAATGAGGATCAATCTGGCTGTCACACACTCTGGAGTGCTAGTCTTTCAGGTTTGTCCACTTCCACATAAAAGGACAAATATTTTTATTTTTTTCCATCAGAAAAATTTCCTCTTCTTCTAAGCTAGGAGTTGCTGTTTTAGCATAAAAAAGTTGGTTTGTGAAGTTATAACACAATAAATTTAATGGATCTAATAAACTAACAATCATTCATTGTATGCGAGATAAAACAAGATATGCGAGATGTGTAGAGATAAAACCTGAGAACGTCGGTGATCCTTTTTAGTTTTTACAGTACCAATAAAAGTTTACAATTTCCATGTGCATTTCTCAAAAATCAACTAACAGGTTTAGGAGAGGAACACTGTTTGAGGCCAAATATGTGTGCAGATGCTACACTACACATTACATATAATCTCTCATTATTTTTTTCTTGTGTTTTTCCAGGGAAACACAAAAATCAACACATTCAGCTGGGCAAAGATCCGCAAGCTAAGCTTCAAACGCAAGCATTTCCTCATCAAACTACATGATAAAGTTGGGGTGAGAAACTGATCCAGTTTGGGCCACACGGTTTTGCTTTTTGTCCTATTAAGATTTATCTTTGAGGGGTGTACCCTGCCTCCCACCCTAAGACAGCTGGGATTGGCTCCAGCTCCCCCGCAACCCTGAAAAAGGATAAGGGGAAGCGGATGGATGGGGGGGTTTTTGGCCGTTATTCAATAGTTGAGCTGTTAAGAGTAGAAAAGAAAGGGTGGTGGTGGTGTGGGGTAGACATGTAGAAATGAGCCGTGGGCCAGACTCAATCCTGGACATCTGCATTTCAGCCATATGGCATGTGGTCACCTGCTCAACCAGTTAGCTAAACTGGCACACCTACCATTAGTATTTAGTATGGAATAATGAGTGAGTTTATGTCTCACTCCCCTGTGAGTGAACAGGGGACTCTTGTGATGGATGCATGAAAAATGGGCAGGTCCAAATATTTAAGAGATCTTTGGAAGGAACAAAACATTCTGGCCAAAAGAGTAAGGCTTTTGTGGAGATCTCCTGGCCAGTAGTCCTAAGTACTTGTGAACAGCATGCAAATAGGCAATGTAAAGATCAAATCCGATCCATAGCAGCTACCAAGTTACTAATGTAAAGGTTTTACAGCTAAAGCACTGGTGCCAGTTCCCACAGAGCACCCTATGGGGGCTTTTAAGTTCTCCGGTAGAAGACTTTTTGGGACTTGAAGTGCAGACAGCATGCTGTACAGAGGCGGTTGTAAATATTTGACTCATCATCGTCTTATTTCATGTCCATCCAGCCCTCGTGTAAGGATACACTAGAGTTGGCCATGGCCAGCCGTGATGTGTGTAAATCATTCTGGAAGATGTGTGTGGAGTACCATGCTTTCTTCAGGCTGGCTGAGGAACCAAAGGCCATACACAAAACTCTGCTGTCATGTAAAGGCTCCAGCTTCAGATACAGGTAACATGCAGACAAGTGCACATAATGCTATAATCTGAAGGTGCATTCAGGCTTTTGTATAATACATATATATATATATTAATCATCTTTTGCCCAAAATCAAAGTCATTTACTTCCAGTGTCTACTATGCATGAATTGTTCTCCAACCATTTAGTGGTACATCATCTGGATTTAAGCTTGTACACAAATATTTTGACTCACAAAACTTTTTACTTACCTACTCTTGTAGTGTTTGAATAAACCATCCTGAGCTTTCCAGCTTATCCAAAGGACAGATCATGTCGTGGTGATCAGTCTGTCCACAACTCACAAGAATCCCTACTGATAGTATTGGTTAGAATTGAACCAAACTGTGCTCAAAGTCATTTGCTGATTTATAAGCAAAAACCTGAGAACTATGATGGACTGTGAGCGTTTTTTTATTACCCTTTTCTTCTGATGAATATTCAGACTCTTTGTTTTCAGTCAGGTCTGGTAGTGTGTCCATCTGATGTTAGTAATGTTGTTTGGCAGTGGTCGGACCCAGAAGCAGCTGCTGGAGTGTCTGGGATCAGGGGAGAAGAAGCCTTCACACTTTGAAAAGTGAGAGAGAGATTTTATTGATGCTTCAATTTCCTTTTCATAAGCAAGAAACTTGCTTATGCATGTACTTCAAAAGCAAGGAGCTTTAAGTACTTGAAACGGCAACATGTTTTATTAAGCCATCTTATGTAAAGGTCAAAGGATCTGGAACAGAGGAATATTTTGTGATCAATTTTTATAGTCTGTGTATAACATCCGTTATTTTATTCCTTTCTCTGTCTGTCCAGGATGTACAGTCAGACAGACTGTGACCCCAGACAATGTCGATCTTCTCCTGATCTCCTCACAGATGTCTCCAAACAGGTAATAAATATGACTGTTCAGTCTTTAAAACTATTACTTGACACACAAAGCATATTCATGTCTGACAAAATTAAAACAGCTACTGTTCTATTATCTGTTTTTAATGATTTTGTTTAATTAACTTGAAGAGCTATGGGTTTTTCGAAATTTCATTACATGTTCTTGGGCCGTTTTTTCTTCTTTTTTACAGTTCTCTGATATTATCTAATACATACATACTCTGATATCATATGAGCGAATTAATTAATGGTAGCATAATCAAAATATTAGTAATAAAAACAACTCAAGTTTTCGTGCCTTTTCTTCTCAGGTGTACGAACATTCCCACCCATTCCCACGGTCAAGTCGTGCTCTGGCAATACACAGCCAGGATCAGCTGGACCCGCATCATCGAGACAATGATATTGAAATCAACGAAAGAGTGGCTAAACGCAGCCATTCATGTGTTGAGGTCAGCCAGAGGCCTCGCCTCCTCTCCCAAGTCACTCCTCTTTCTCCATCTGTCAACCAGACAACGCCGCCTTCACCCTCACTGAAGACGAGATCTGCTTCGATATCTGTAGTAGAGGACGCAAGGGGGGTACGAATCGGGACACAGCGCCAAGCCCAGCGGTTAGCTGGTGTCTATGGAAATCGATCTAGACGTCGACCCAACCCCCAGCCACATCCAGATGCAGGACAGCAGCTGGTCCTTCTCTACCCTAACAGCCCTGCCTACCAGTATCATCCTGTCCTCCCATCGTTCCCATTAGCTGGCTCCTCGCCACTCAACCGACATCCCTACTTGTCGGAATTTGTTACCGTTTCCTCACTGGAACGAATTCCACATACAAGACGGCGGGATTATGTGACAATGGATGGCATAACACGGCCATCTTTTTACCCAATGTGTCACGATTCGCCATCTAGTTCACCAATCAGGAGAAACCTCCGCTCTAGTGGTTCAGGTGGGCTGGGATTGGCCAGAATGTACCAACCAGGAAGCAATGGTGCAAGACTCAGGGGCGTTGGACATACAGAGGCGGGTCATTACAGCGATGACTCCAACTTCCTTCCTGGACTGCCTCGCCGTGTAGCCAGCCAACCTGATGTCAAATTAAACCTCTCGAGGAGCTCAAACACTGCCTTTAACCCTGCTTCTGAGTTTCGCCCTCTTGGTTACTACCCCCACCTGACGCGCCCCTCCAGACCCACCTACCTCCCACTAAACTCTTCCCCTCTGCCTGAACGCCCCAGTTCACTATGTATGATTGGCAGCACTGCGGGAAGCTACAGCGATTCAGACCCGGAGGTTTTCTATCCATACTACTGCCCTGCCCCTCAGGTAGGCAAGATGGTACGGTCCGCTGGTCTAGCCAGGATGAGGTTTTCATCGGGGAGTCTCCAACTTGATGAGGAGGAAGAGGGGGAGGAGGAAGAGAGGGAGCATGCAACAGCAAATGAAACTGCAAAGAAGGAGCCAGAGGGTGAAGAGGAGAAGAAAGAAAAGAGTGAAGGAGGAGCGGATACGAAAGGAGCGGCAAAGGTTACTGAAGTGACGCTGTAGAAAAAGATTAAAACATTAAAGCGATTCATGATCACAGTCAAAACTGGAAGGATAATTTAAAATAGCATATCCTCTGCAGACTGTAGATAACACGATAAATGTATTAGATAAGAAGTGTGTCGTTTTGAGGTGCACTGGCAGATGAAATGTATTTTTTTGCCTTCTTCAAGTGAAAACCTCAGATTTTGAAAAGGGGCTACTGTTTTAGTGGCTATTTTATAGGTGCAAGCTTACAAAAACAAGTAAATAAATAACAATAATAATAATAATAATTAGTATTTTAGAAATTAAAGATGTTTGACAAATTAAAGCAGACAACAATTTAAATTTTTTGTTAAGGTGTTTGAGCCACTACAACATTAACTCTTCAAACATTCCTTTACCAGAGGGGTATGGGCACCATGTTTCTTAAATATTTTCCCTCATTTCATGTCTTGATGATGATCATCAAATGGAGACACATTGGTCTCCTGAAGATGTTAATTTTAGTTGCAATCTGGTGACTGTGAAGTTCATAGGCTACTCCTTAAGCCGTGTTAACTATAAGGTAGGCCCATATATAGGTGGAGGCACTGTCATCCTGAAATAGACCACTCACATCCCATACAACTGGTCAACCAGAACAACTTTCTATTGGTTTTCATTTTTCGTTCCCTCTAAGGCAGGGGTGGGCCAATAATTTTTCCAAGGGACTACATGAGAAACTGGGACTGCAGGGCTGCATCAATTAAGCTTATTGGTGTGGCCATCCAAAAAAGTCCCAGTTTCTAACGTGGCCCCTCGGAAAAAGGAAACCGCAAAATACCCCAAATGTCTTAATAGAGTCAACAGATGCTCTAAGGGCCGAGCATTCTAGGCTGTGCTTTTCTCTTGATGTCTTTATGTGTGTCTTTTATGCAGTCTCTCACTTATTGACAGTATGGTTAAGAATGGCTCACCCAAACGTATCACTTTTCCACATTTCTGCAGACCAGTGCCTATGTTGCTTTTTTGCTTTGTAACCCCTTTCATTGAAGCACTCTATAGCTATGTGCAGTACATGTGTGAAAAGCATACCTAGGTTGAAAAAAACAAATGGATGAAGCAACTGTGACGTTAGCTTTTCGGCCACTGTTACACTAGTTTTTGGAGCCAGAATTTATCATATCTGGACAAGTTATCAGTTGCTGGTAAAAAAAAGGAGAGTGTTTGGTCACAACCCCCCTGAAATCTTGGTAGATAAAGAAAATCTGTATTCCCCAATTGACTGGGCAGTGGATGCCAAGTGAGAGCGGCTAAATGAATATGGTACTGCACTGAAAACTTCTTTTTGATTGATTTGCTCACTGGCAGATCACTACGGTGATCCTGTTTGCGTGGAAGACGGAGACTTAACTACAAACAATCACCTAGTGGTGGTGAAACTCTGAAAAGTGCATCTATTGGAAAGTGTTGATTTTATCATCTTTGATGTTGCTAACCACAGGCAGCAACCTCCACTGCCAGCTGGTAAGGGAAAACATATTTTTTGCATACTAAATAGTTGTTGCCAAGGGAACAACAACCGATCTGTGTGTAACTGAGTTTTAAAGTACAAAGAATACGCCAAGAATCTGCATTCTTGGCATTACCTTTAATCGTCCATAATTGTCTATATTTCTATGTGATCGTCCTCACTGACTGTCCAAAGTAAAACATAAGCGACATGTGTATCAACAAAGACCCTTGTTGCTACATCCAAAAAAAACAAAAAACAAAAACGCTAAGAGAGAATGAAATCCCTGTTGCCGTTTATATGCATTTATAGTTATATGCAAACACTAGCCATACCCTTACCAGTTAATCCAGCCTATCAAGCACTGGAATCTAACATTCACAGATTGTGTGGATTGGACTGAAGTCATGTGGAGTCTGTTTTGATCCCACTGGACCAGCGAACTATTAGCAATGTGGTAGTTGTGCTGGCTTTAACCTTTCCCACAGACTAAAATGGTGGTTAATTTGATCCCGATCAGATCATCTGAATTTCAGGTTGTGTTATTTAATGTTGACATACTGCTGTATTTGGAGACATTATTTCAGACTAATGGCAATGGTTTAAAAACAGAGCAAAACAATAATAATAAATAATCAAACACCAATAAAAAATAAATAATTTTTAATCTGTGTGAAAATGACTAAATTAATCTTGATGTCTGTTGGAAAAAGACCTTCTAGGACTTAAATATAAAGTCTTTGTGTGTGGGTATGATGCCTTCATAATGTTGGTGAAATCATTTTCTGGGTGATGTAGTTATATAATGTATTGTTACTTCTGTAGAAAAAAGTGAACTTTGGGTTTATATATATTACAGTCGCATTTTGTCATTAAAGGATTAAAAACAAGAAGACAATTGTGTTAAAATTAATAAAGTGCAAGATTGTAAAAAATATATAATAAAGGAACTCATAATCACTGAATAAAACCCAGTGAAAGCAGTTGAATCAAACTTAAATATTTATTCATAAAACTCTAAGTCCCGCTACAAAAAATGAGTACATTGCTGTAAAATCTTACATCTTTCACTTTACATCTACCCCTCAACAAGCATTGTATCCCTTATGATATATATAAAAAAAACGAAACAAATATACAGCGACTGAATTTTATAGTGTCTTTGGTACAAACTATCAGTAACACCTTCAACTGCAGGTCCCTTCATGCCCTTGAAAAAACCTGCGCTACTTTCCAATGTTGTCTATTAAGGAAGATATCGTAAAACTTTCTGACACAATCTGAAACTTACCAAGTTTTCCAAAATGCTACATATAATGAAGCAGCCACTGGAAGACCTTTGTGTCATAAGTACATGTCAACATGTATTCTTTAATTTAAAAAAAAAAAAAAAAAAGATTCCTTCAATCTTACTGGGTGTGGGTTATCAAACGTAGTTACACTCACCAAATGGCAGCCATTTTCATCATTTTAACATCCTGTACCTCAGTCAAAAAGACCGGTCAGTGACTGCATGGTAACCTCCAGTTGCTAAGAATGAAGGCGTATCCTCCTAATCAGTTGGCAAGTGATAAACGTGTTTGCATTGAGTGTGTTGCACTGAAAGACTCGTGACTGCTTCAGTCACTTGCAGCTTGCCATGTTTGCCAGCAGTCTGCATAGAAGATGGCGACTTATCTGCAAACACTAACCAAACACCGAGTGGTAGTCAAACTGGAAAAAATTTGTAATGGAAACAGAGGACATGCGCCTAATGAAATGTATTGGTTTCAGTGGTAAGGCAAAACTTACAAAGGAACGTTCTTTGTTTCCAGTTGGCACCACATTTTTCAAGGTTTCATTACCACTTGGTGTAGTTGATCAGTGTAGACAATTTTTTCATCTTCCGTACAAACTACAAACAACTGTGGCAATCTGCTAGCAACCAAAGCAATTGGTAGGAGGTTTGCATTGAAGCTAGCAAGTGCAAGAATACTCCAGCAACCACTTGCCAATCAATCGGGGACTAAACATTTCTTTCCCCCCTCTACTAGGTCACCGATTGGTCTCTAAGCCTCTGTGATTAAAGCCTTAACTGCTGCTAATTAGAGAAGGGCAGTAACAACAACAGCTATCTAGCTTATTGTTTAGCAAGCTACTAACTATTTGGCTAGCAAGACTAACATAAAAAAAAATCTGGACTAACAGTTGTGTGCTGCCAGTGGCTTTGTTACTAAAAGTAACTAAACCAGCCTTATTCACATGGCAGCCATTTTCAGCATTTTAACTACTCATATTTTGCCAGCAACTTTGGGTAGCTACAATAACAGCTAGCCTACCAGTTAACAAGCAACTGGCTACCTAGCCAAGCTAGCCAGAGACTGGAGATAAGCTATTAAACTTGATGAGGAAATTTAAAAGTTTAGGAACATTTGGACATTAAAAAGTTCCATAAATTCCCCACATTTGTACCATTTTAGAGTAGGAGGCTTTTCACCTTGAATATTCAAGAAAGTCGCTGTACAAAACAGTAAAACTGAAGGATCTACACTGCTTTAACAGAAACCACCTTGAATGAATTCTGGGATCAGGGAACTGTAACTGAAAGACATTACTGAAAAACAAAAATAAAAAAACAAATGTAATATTGGCATATCATCTGTCTCAAGTGCTACTAAACAAGAATAAAGACATCTACAGACTCCAGGCAACTCATGACACAAAAACATGACACAAAAACATACCACTGCTGATGGACGAGAACCTTCTTTGGTATTACATTTCCTTCGTGAGCCATTTCTACAAAAACCTCTTAAGAAAACAAGTGACAGCAGAAAATGTAGAAAATGACTGATAACAAAAAGAACTAAGGCACATTATGGTAAAGTCAGATCAGAAATAAAAGCTATACATCAGATTTTATTTTCGTTATTGTTGTGGATTTTTTTTTTTAATTAACCATAGGGAGATAAAAGGTTTTCAACCAGCAGCAGGGAATTTATATGTATATGTTTAATATAGTGTATATATTACATTGGTAGTGTGTGTGCGTGCATGCGTGTGAGTGTGTGTTGAGGTGTGGGTGTACAGCAAGCAGATACTGCACAGCAAATCTGCCTTATTTTCATCATCCAGCAGCGTCACCGTAAAGGAAACACAGTCTCTCTCTCTTCATGTTTTTTCTTTTTCCTGGGTCGATCCATCCGTCTTTCAATTTGTTGTGTATCTGAGGAGGAAGATATTTGGTTAACAAATGAAGGAGGATACAAATGTTCTGTTCTGAATAATGTAAAAGAGGGAGAAAGAAACAGGACGAAGGGCAAATAAAAGCATCATATTCTGGCATAAATAAGAGAATTAACTTCCAATAAAAGAAATTGAGTAATGAGAGAAGGTTGTCATAAATAATTGAAAGAAACCGGAACGCAACGCTGCGCTGTATTTAGAAAAGGTTACACTTCTGGTACCTGGCAATGATATGCGTGACCATCTTGTCCGTGATGCCTGGACAGATATCTTCAGCTATTCGAATGTTGCGTTCCAGCTCCTCGATGGCCAACCGCTGCTCAGAGTGCTCCTTGTGCTGTTGCTTCAACTACAGAAGAAGTTGAACAATAAGAATCATTTTTGAAAAGCTTTTTTTTTTTTTTTTTTTTAATTTTAGCGCACTTCTCTCGGGTTACCACAAAACCCTCCAACAAAAATCAGCACAAAAGCCCAAAATCAATGGCAGGATAACTACATATTCCCTGGTCCCAAAAACAGTGTCTGAAACAAAAGGATGAGTGTATTGATGTTTAGGAGACTTGTGTATACCAACCTCTGTGAAGACGGGGGAGATGACTGTGGTGAGACTGGCAGATTTACTCATCTGATCCTGAACCCAAGGATGAAGAGGACAAGAAAACAAAAGACTGTGAGAATCTGAGTTATACTGACCTCCGACTTCCTCATATTGCATTAAAAAAAAATCCAACCCAGTACTAGCAAGGTGTAACTAATAAAGTGGCTGGTCCGGCTAGATGATTGAGACTGAGGCATTACTAGCGAGACCATTATGGACCATACTTCTGATTTGACTTTAAAATACAAGTAAAAACAACTACAAGTTAAAAAACAAAGTAACACACACAGGTGGTACTAACATTTCCATTGAGGATGGTCCTGCTATCTGACTTGTCCTGCTTCTTCTTACGGACAGTGGTGAAGGACCACTCTGGAGACTCGTTGTTTTCCTTATTACTAGATTCACTTAAAGAAAAAATGAACACATTTAAATGCACAGATAGATGTCGGACCTCTCTGCTCACATACACCTGAAGACGAAGTTCCAGCTAAATCAAGAGACAATACCTGTCAGAGTCGTCTGAACTGTTGTCACTGTGGTCCTCCTCCTTCCACCTCCTGTACCTGTCAATCAGCTCGCTGAGATAGGATGTCTTCTTGCAGTGTTTGACGATGAACTTGTGTTTGAGCAGCTCCTTGGCTGTGGGACGCTGCAGGACAAGAAAACTGATTGTAATTTTTTTTTTTTTTTTTGAAAAGAGATAAAAAACAAAAACAAAAAAAAAAAACAGGTCATGATGTTATTAGTCTATAGATTTAAGATGAAAAGTTAAAAAAGCTTCAGCTTTCCTGGAGGAGATGGAGAAAAAGAATATCAGAGATATAGGCTGAAAACAGAAGTGACCAGCAGGGGGCAGCAGGATCCAACGTAAATCACACACACAGAGAACAGGGAAGCTGTCCTGAAATATTCAAACCACCCTAACTGTAGGAAATGAAGCCATCTGCGCCAAGCTCACAAAATACTAAAGGGGGAGTTTACAAGGATGGCGGCCCAGCAGGTAAAGCTACCAATCAGAAGCCTAAGTTGCCCTTGATGACCAATAGAGTTTGTGTGTGGGTGATTGTTAGATATTACGGGCTGCATGAATGGGACTTTTAGCAGAAAGCACTCTGTGTGCTCAATCAGAGTAAAAACGCACAATAGAAGTCCCAGTCCATGCTACCATTTCCCAACACTGACACAGCTTATGAATAATCTGGGGTCAATAAAGCCACATATGTGGTAGCGCGTCTTTCCCTACAGCAGGAAATGCTAACATTTATGACTGATACAACATTAGTACAAATGTAAACTAAATTCCTTAGTTATTCATATTACTAGCTAATGTAAACACAGTCTAAGACGTGTATGCCGACAGCCTCGTCACTGCCAGGAAATTGAACTCGTAAGCTTTGCTAGTAAGTATACAAAACACTGTAAATAGTGCCTAAGTATTGACACCAGCGCCACTTATCCAAATGCTTCCCACACCCCGGTGGGCCCAGCTGGGAAGCAGATGGTGTTGACTCAGGCTACATTAACTCAGCCCCAGGTTCACCTTATATCGGCCAGATGTCAGGTGTGTGGCGATACCTGGACCACGTTGAGCTAACACAACTTCTAGGTCCATAAATGAGCTGTAAACGCCAAACGTAGCCCAGGTTTGACACCTGGAAGCGACTGCCATCTGGAACTTGTTACAATCTAACAATTTTCTTAGCTGTATGTGGTCACCAGTGTAACAAATACCAAGTAGCAAATTAGTTTTGTAGTTCAACCTACTGGTTATTAAGTTAATTTTTCAAATACCCAATCTGCTTCTGTTACAGTGTTTCTGGATGCTGCTCATAATGTTATTCAGTTTCTCAGACTTCTTTCTAGCTGAACAGTGACAAACGCACGTGCCAGAGGCAAGATTAGGGGAAAAATTAGTCGAGGTATTGCAATAAAAAAAAAACAGTGGACTTTTTGAAAGCAGGTGACTCATAATGTGTCATTGTCTCATAGACATCCAGAGTCTTTCGGTGACTCACAAACTAACAGATAGTAAAACTAAGGATGTTTTCCTTTGCATTTTTATTTTAGCTTAGTTCTCTAGGAAGTTCACAAAATTGTTTCACTTAGTTTTCATTTTTTTCAAAAGTTAATTTTTTTTATTTTATTTGAGTCAACTAAACTGTATGTTCCACAATGAGTTTTAGTTTTAGCTAGCTATAATAACATCGCATCTTTTACACTGTCAGCTAGTAAGGAGCTCCATCAGCCAGCTACATACAGACCGAGTGGGCTAAATTAAGGGAAATCAAAGCTAGTTTCTCGTGATGTGGTGAAAGAAATGCTGCAAATATCAAAACGCTAAGTAGTGAGTTAAACTCAGTACATTTAGAGGTAAATGTACAGAAGGCTACATGAACTCTGGGTTTACAACAAAACATACAAGGCAGCTTATTTTGGGTAATTGAAAAAAAAAAAAAACCCCCAAAAAAAAAAACGACCTCAGAAAGTTACCAAGACTGTTGGTCACATAAATGCAACTGCTCTAACTCTTTCCCCATAAAAACAAGATCTGATGACCTCTCCTGTACACTCAATGGCATTTGATGCCTCAGTATATATCAATAAAGACACGGTTTGACAACCATTGGGATCGTTTCTGGGTTTTTCCCAAGTCCAGAGACCACCCTCATTAACTTCTGATGCACACTGAGTTATTTTGTTCGACAAGCAGGAGCGAAATGTGACAGAAATTACTTAGTTCAGAAAAGAGAAATATGGATTACTCCAAGTAGGAATTAAAAGGATAAAGCGCTAAAGTAAAACCAGAAATGTCACAGAAATGCAGAGAGAAAATTTTAAGCACTTTCCACCAGTGTTAAAATAACATAGATTTTTAATGTGAATAGAACTCAAAGGATATGGCAGCTAAATACTTTTAAATGACAAAACTCCCAAAGGTTTATTGCATTAAATGTGTGTGTCAGATGTGAGTCTTACAAAAGAAGGGTCCTTGTTGAGGCAAGCTTCTGTGAACTCTTTGAAGCTTTTGGAGAAATCACCAGTCAGTGTTGGAGGAGGGGATTTGGGGATGTGGAAGAGCACTCGCATTGGATGCATGTCGGAGTTCGGCGGTTCCCCCTTGGCGAGCTCGATGGCCGTGATGCCCAGCGACCAAATATCCGCCTGGGAGGGGCAAACAATAAACACATTTACATGTTATTGACAGTGATCAAAGCTTTAAACAGACTTTTTGCATGTTTATAGGTGGATTCTGGCTATGTAAAGCAGACATACTCATACCCAGACAACACAGGGGATTTTGTATTCTTAACAACAAACTGACAGAGACACATGAAGGAATCTGATTTTTTTTTTTAACCTTATAAATGACTTTAAACATCCATGTGATTGGGTAAAGCTTATTTTAGCACAACTTTGATACAGGAATACAGGCTGTGCAGCTATTAATACATAAAGGCAGAAACACGCCAACATGCTGAGTCAGGCTGACTTTCTGTTTGCACGGTGGCTGTGACACCCACTAAACATATGTCAAGCTGGTAAGGAGGAACACACACACACACACACACACACACACACACACCTGTAGTTATATCCTTGTGGGGACATCTCATTGACATAATGCTTTCCCTAGCTGCTTACCCTAACCATCAAAAATGAATGCTTAACCCTGACCCTTACCCTAAACCTAACCACAACTTAATTTTCAACCTGACACTAAAACCACATTTTGAGTCTCAAAAATGCCTTCAAACTTGTGGGGACCCTGATTTTGGTCCCCACGAGGGCTGTTTGTCCCCACAAGTATAGTAAACTACCAATTTTTGGTCCCCATGAAGATGTTAATACCTGTCCACACACACACACACACACACACACACAGCCGTTACTCATGCATGAACGATTGAATATCCCATCTTCTCAACTTGCTCTAACAATCATGTGGCAGACGAGACAAGAAGCAGACATTGTCTTATATATGCACACACAGTCACACAGACTTCAGCTGTAGCAGTGCTGTTCAGGGTCACATTACTACAGGATGCCCAGTCACTATTTGACTGTTAACTCTGCCAGCTCCATTACAGTCACACTGACCATATGGCAGCATGTGGTAGGAATACACACACACACACACACACA
>NW_024583093.1:66458-88730 GCF_018398535.1 Haplochromis burtoni | reverse complement strand
CACACACACACACACACACACACACACACACACACACACACACACACACACACACACACGGACACCAAATGGTATAAAACAAGTTAATTCTCAATAGATGCCTACAAAAATGAGAAAACTACTCATCTAGAGATTATTCATGATAAGGTTTTATTAGATTTCTTGTGCCTGAGTCTGGGTCCCGTAAGTTGCACTCAAAAAAAAAAAAAAAACTAATAAAACTCCAGCAAATAGAAAAATGCTGCAAAAGCACTAAAAATACAGAGAAAGTAGAATAAAATTTTATTCATATTGGCGCAAACCAGGAACAGCAATGTGCCGTGACAGATTGGGCGTGAGGGAAGAAAGACAGGGCAAAAACAGAAAGGTTCCTGGGGACACAATATCGTGACGGACCACTGGCAGAAGAAACAAAAACCAAAACATGCAAAGGACTGCACTGAGGCACGCTTAAAAGAAGCACAGATTTCATCATTGTTGTGAGAGGAAAACAAGACGAGGTAACGTGTGTTTTAATCAGTGATTCATATAACACTGTATATTCATGTTAGCCATTTACTGCTAGCTTGTCACGTCATCAGGTCGAACATTGCATTATTGTTTCCCCAATAACACGTCTGCTTTGTTTCATCATTTATGTATTTATTTATTTTTTAGCTTTTGCAGTGTTTTCTTTTCTCTAATGTGATTTCATAAATTCTGTGATATGTAGAAGGATTTAACAAAAATTTGTTCTGTGCCTGGAAAGGTTTTTTTTACGTAGAAGAATAAACAAAAACTATCCAGGTGAGTGTATGCACAACTCTCAACTGTAGCTCAACACAACATAAAGTGTAGGAGGCACCACCTTTTTGAACTATTAACCTAGCTGGAGGCAGACCACTATTATTTAAAAAATAGATAAAAAGAAAAAAAAAAAAGGCGATCCAAGCCTCTTCCACCTCTAATACAACCAGTGATGCAGAGCAGCTGATCTGTGCATCAGATGAACCCTTACACTTATCTACAGTTCGATCTAGCCGAGGTTCCCCCCACTTCCTGTCTGCTTTTTTTTTTCTTTTTTTTTACTTGTACGGACTAAACCCCACAGGAAACTGTGGTGTTAGTGGCAAACAGTAGGGCAGAGTTAAAGAAACATATTCAACTTGTAAAAACATTTACATTTCTCAGTCATGTCACTGTCCTGAATCAGCCTCTGGCAGGCTTTACACTGCTCTCACGCTAATGGCTGTTCAGGCCAGTCACTGAAAAACAGGGCAAGACTTCTTAGAAATATAACTGAATTATGGGTTATGAGTGGCTGTAACATCAACTAACAAGATTATTTTGAGAAAGTTGAAAATACTGCTGGTTGACAGAAGAAGTGCTTCTGTAAATGGTGCGGAGATTCAAATACCTCTGGTCAAAGTCACATGGTTGATGTATTAATAGGACAACTGACAGTCTGTGACCGAGACTGATATGAGATTAGGCAACACACACACACACACACACACACACACACACACACACACACACACACACACACACAGCAAAGTACAATGGCTGTCTTCTGTTTGCAGGCTTGTTCTAACTTCTCAGGTTACATTTACGTAACCGTTGGCAAAGTCTCCAAACCGCCTTCGGTATTTCAACAAGTTGCACTTTGTCTTCCTTCCCTTTAAAGAGGATTTTAAAAACAAAAAAACAAAACAGTACAGACTCAAACATTCACTCATACTTGAACCTGTTTTTGTTTTTCACAAACTACATGATTATTCCTTTAAAACTTAAAAAAAAACAAACCTTTAAATCAGGGGTCCCTAATCTCAGTCCACAAGGGCCGGTGTCCTGCAGATTTCAGATGTGTCCTTGATCCATCACAGCTGATGTAAATGGATAAATTACCTTCCCAACAAGTCTTGAAGTTCTCCAGAGGCCTGGTAATGAACTAATCATGTGATTCAGGTGTGTTGATCCTGGGTGATCTAAAACCTGCAGGGACACCGGCCCTCGTGGACTGAGATTGGGGACCCCTGCTTTAAATGATGGTCTCCTGCAGATATTTGAGCAATTAAAGAGAGATAATGAACGAGTCCGGCTTAAATGAGTTTTTGGTCACATTTCTAGATCATTTATAGACCTTTTTTGTTACCTGATCCCTCTAAGGCCAAAATACACAATATAAATCACAAAGGCACATGAAGGCAGTGTTACATATATGCACAAAGACACATGAACCAAACCACATCAAGAGGTCAAGTGAAAACACCCTAATGGATCTGCCTTATTTCCAAAGAACACACTTATAAAACAAGCAGACAGAAAGCAGCTCCGCCTCTTTATACAAATTTCATCAGTTTTGTTTGCTCTGTGACTTGCATCAAAACCTGTGTGTTTGATGCCAGCAGGTGCAAGGTGCATTTCTAACTCCATTCACTGCTGAAGTCATTGTTTTGATACACAAACAAAGCACACGGTGAGGGAATCCCTTCTAAACTGGGGACCAAGTGGACGATCATCATCATCATCCTCATCAAATAAAAGCTAAAATCGCCACGATGGCAGCAGCGTCTCTATTGGATGCAAATAAACCCTAGAGGACTGTGGAAATAATGCAAAGTGGGCCACAACAACAAATCCACATGTGTTGGGTTGCTACAGCAACACGCAAGCAGAGTAGGAGGAAAATCACAAAGCGGGATAGTCTATTGTTTTTATTTTTTAAGACCTGGTGGACTTTTAAAGGGTGAGAAAACGCCTGTCTTGGTATAAGGATAGGTGCTGTTTGAATTAACTAGGAAAATTTGCACTAATCTAAAAGATGGTTCTTTCAAAATAAGTCTCAACACTCAAACACTGATTAGAAGTTTTCTGTTAAAGGCTTTTCAGGTGTTGCGCATAGGTAATAGTAATAAATAAAAAGGGGGTTAGAGCAAACTGAAATCCTACTCCTAACCCCCTTTTTAGGCTTCAAGAGGTTAGACTGTGTGTCAATATGCTTGAGGGAAGAGAAGAGTTATTTCCGAAACTTCGCTTCCGGCTGAGGCAAACAAAACAAGGTGTCAAAGACTTACTCAGCTAAAATGTGCACAGTCTTCAGTTTTCCTCATAGAACTTATACAATGTAATTACTCAGTTCCTCAAACAAACAAAACGAGAAGTGTGGGCATATTTAAAAAACATATAATTTTAAGACAGATGTTTGAGGATGATGAGAGTTTGGAGTTGCTGCTAATGCTACGCTAAACTCTGATATAACCGCTAGCACCACTGTAAAGACTGTCGCATTAAAGTTTAACTTTCAGCTATATCATGTTTTAATTACGTCCCTCATAGTTTTTGTGTCTGTGATTTCTACTTTCTCTTTTGGGGCTAATAAGGTTCTGTCTTTTTACTACTTGCTAAATACTGTACACAGCTGTTAAACCTGACCTTATGCAGGACTAATGGTACCACACTGGTGCCTGGTTGTGTACGTCTTCAGCTATGCAGACTGAGTGGACAGTTTTTATTCTTTCCAGTTCTCACGTTCACGGCTTATTGAAATTCTATCTTCTCAGAGGCATGAGCTAAGCCAAAGCTCCAATAAAAAAAACACTACACCCCACTTGTGACACTATGCAGCTACAACAGGTAGAAGAACGTCGGCAAATCTATGTGACTACCGACTACCAATTCAGCATCACAATCAGGCCTTTAGCTAGAAATGCATGCTAACATGCTAACAAGCACAGGTTTCTCCATTCCTTAGCATTTGTATTTTTGACTATGAGAAGCTATTAGCTTAACATAAGAATAGTTTTATACTTTATTTTGTTGTGAACCTTGCCCAAAGTCATTAAACTTATGAGAAAATAATTTTCTCTCAAGTTTAACAAATTTATTAGACAACCACCCAATATTAGGATAATGCCTAACTTAACAGTATAGCTAATACACCAGTATGTGCAAGCTCTTAATTTGATTAGTTTTCTTAATTTTAGCGTATATTTTTTGGAAAAACACACCCAAAAACTATACGCAAAAAGCAACAACAACAAAATAAAGTCTAAAAATAAATGTGAAAATATGCTTTGCCTACTGTCCTTTTGTGCAAATAAGACATGTATAGAAAGGTATGTCTGTCGTGCTTTGCATACTTATGGCACCTCAGACATAATTGGATAATTACAGTTTCCAAGAGGAGCTGAGTGGATGTGAAGAAGGGCAGCACAATAGAAAGAATTTTGTTTGTTTTACATTTAACTCTTTCTTGTTATGCCTCCAGGTCCAGTGCAGACGCAGTTTGTACAACTGCAACTATGTTAATGACATTTAATTCTGATCAAATTTGGCAGTTTTCTTTTGTTTTCAAGCACATGCTCAGCAGAGTCGTCAAGCTCATTGTTACATGGCTGTTGTTGACTTTAAGTTAGAGTTTCATTGTTAGATGGAAGTGGAAGTACAAGCTTCAGGTTTTGATGGACATTTTCAAAAGTTCACGCTGTCCGGGTGATGTAAACAAGCAGAACTGTTGTATAAGACACTTCCTCTAAATGTCTCTTATTTGGACAGCCAGAGTTTGCTCATTTTGAATGAATATGAGGTGGTTCTGCATTCTGAAATTCCCACAACTACCTTCTAGTTATAAGCTAAAGATTATGAATGGCCTTTATGAAATCTGCAACGGTATAAACAGGTGTCTTACCTTGGAGTCGTAGGCGGACTGCTGGATGACCTCAGGAGCCATCCAGAACGGCGTTCCCACAAAGGTTTCCCTCTTGATCTGCGTGTCTGTCAGCTGACCTGCCACTCCGAAGTCCGCCAGCTTCACCTGACCCTGCTCCGACAGCAGGACGTTGGCAGCTGCAGAGAAGCAAATAATTTAACCTTTCTGCAACATCATCAGACTGAGTAACATCATCAACTAATGGTAGTTATTTTGTGCAATAAATGTAATTCTGATTCTAATGCTGTCAAATTAAGTATAAAAATCGCAAAAGAATTCCAGATTTCCACTAAAGCGGCCGTCCTTCATCTCTGAACCCCTACAGCTAAGATGTTGAGTTAGCACAGATTAAAGAATAAGTATCAAGTAAGTTTCAATTTCACGGGTTTGAAAACATTTTTTCCATTTCCTCCTTCTGACGGCTTCCCCTGTACTCTTAAAGATGACTTTTGACACATCAGGATATATCAATAAAGACGTAGTTTGACAAACATTAGAATCGTTTTCTGCGCTTTTCCAAGAATATCTGCACAGGCAGAGATCACCCTCACTAACTTCTGATGCACGCCCAGTCATTTTGTTCCATAAGTAGGCTGAAATATGATTTAAACACATCAGGGTGAATCAAACTACTCAGACCTCATGTTAAACTCAGCTCTCAGGCCTGTGTGGGTGGATCAGCATCCTGAGAGCTGTTTCACAGTAATGAGAACATGTTGAAGTTCTTCATTGTTTCTATGACAGTGTTTACTTCAATACCCAGCTCAGTAACGCTTGAGTGTCACAGCCTCGCAGAATATGAAAATCTTTTGTCAAATGTGAGAAAATCAAGTAGCGATCAAGAAAGCTTTCTGCATGGATCCTGCGACATAAATTAAATGGACGGGCTTCCAATGAAAGAGTTCGTCAATTGTGGGAAGTTTCGTTTTCCCTAAGGCACCAACACCTGCACCGATTCTCAGATTCTGAATCTTACTTTCATTTAAATGATATAATATTTGAATCGGTGTTGGAGGTCTGGGCGCTACAGTCTAACCAGCACCTGCCGCACCTTTGATGTCTCTGTGGATCTTCTTCTCAGAGTGCAGGTAGTCGAGCCCTTTCAGGATCTCCTTCAGCATGGTGGCAATCTGAAACTCATCAAACGGACCCGCCCGCAGCTGCACACACACACACACACACACACACACACACGCAGAGTGATGACACGGGTATAAAATACACTGTGATATGCCGGAGGCTCACAAACACACCCTATTCCAGTTTCAATCAAGACAAGTCCCAACACAGAAAATTAGACAATCAAATGTTAATGAATCAGATTTTCTCATTTTAAACAGAGTTTTAAAAACTTTGTTTTTTATTTTGATTTAAAAAAATTAAAGTTTAATTTCTCTGTATTTATGTGCAAAGAGATGTTTATACTCATAAGTGAGAATTCTCCAAAACAGTGAGGATGAAACTAAAGGATAGGAGATTAAACGTTTTCTACATCTATTAGCGAGACCTCACAAACATTGGCTCTAGTCATTACTTGATATTACTTCACTTACTAGGTTTCATGGACAATAAATCCTCTACAAATGGACATAAAGACTCACCAAGTCGAGTGCTGAGCCCCCTCCAAGATACTCCATGATGATCCACAATTTACTTCCCTGAAAGACAGAATTACAAATAAACTTCCAACAATGTGCCTATAAAAATGACTCAACTACAATATACTGGGAATAAAAAAAAAATCCTTAGTTCGCAGTAGGTGAAAAATTTTCCGTGGGAAAATAACACTCCCCACTCCTGTGGAATTCCTTTTAAACCTGACTTAGATCGGCTTCCGGGCTGAATGAAAATATCCGCCTTACCTTCAGGTAGGAGCCGTAGTACTTGGTGATGTACGGACTGTCGCACTGACTGAGCACCGTGATCTCCTGCTGGATGTCCTCGATTTCATCCTCTGCCTCCTCCAGATCGATCGTTTTGATGGCGACGACGCTCTGAGTGCGATTATCGATTCCTTTGAAGACCTGCAGGAGGGAACGGGAGGCAGAGAAGTGAAAAAACATGGATGTAAGAAAACAAAAAAGGATCACCAGGAGAGGAAGAAGAGAAAGAGAGAGGTGAGAAAGAATAAAAATGAGGGGGATAAAGCAAGTGAATGTAGGAGAGAAGATGACAAAAAATAATAAATTACACCCACCTCTCCGAAAGATCCTTTTCCAATGCGATCCAATTTAGTGAACAGCTCCTCTGGATCGAGCTGAGTACTCTGAGGAGACGACGAACAAAGAGTTAACAGCTCCATAATAATAATAATAAAAATAATAAACTATTAGCAAAACTACAGGTCTCAAACAAATTAAGATAAATGCACCACACGGGCTGAAACACAAACAGACTCATGCTGCTCATTTGCAAATAGATTAAAAACGCATTTCTATCATTTCTAATATCCAGAAGCAGATATCTTAAGTCATTTGCATGCTGGGAATATCGGACAGACATCATGACGTGGAATGGCCAGTCTGTTTCAGACAAACATCTCTCTTATTATTAAATAAGCTGTAGCTTGAAATTGAATGTATTTTTGCAATTCCAACAACAGCAACAGAAAACCAGATTTTTGTTACTGAAGCTCAGCAGCGCTGTGACATTTGACGTCAAATGGATCCAAAAACATCTGCACATCCTGCGTGTTTATTACACATTTGAATATTATGTAACTTCCAGTAAAACTCTTGGCTCATGAGTGTTAATGCATCGACACACTGAGCCTATTCAGGCGCGCCACCAGGTGTAACAATCACGTGTAAACTGATCAGGAATTACTAGTAAATAATTAACTCTTATTTTGAAAGTTCAGGCAGTTCTATTTGCTCCTTCCTTAGTTTAGGGATTTATCCTCTTAACTTCACATTCAACCTGTGCTTTACACTGTGCTTCTTCCCAAGGTGCATCACCACGGTAACTTGAGCTGCAGATGAAACCTCCTCCAGAGCAGGTCACGTGTGAGCTCAACAGGTATGCGTCTATTCCAAGAAAGGCCTGTGGATCTCAGCGCTCAGTTGCCAGGAGGGTTTCAAGAGTGTCTAAAGTTTTTGTCTGTCTCTGATGAGCATCATTAAGAAGTATAGCTTCATACGAGGATCCTTTTTTTCCCTGTTGGCTGCAAGCTAGTTAAAACAAAAAAACAAAAACCAAGAACCTAAATATGGTAATATGATTGTAAAACAGGGAACCTATTTGTACCAGGTGACCTTACAGACTATTGTTCTTCATTTGCCATCGCAGCTGGAAAGAACAGGCCTGAAACTCTGTTAAGCATGTCAATAAACAGCCAGTTAATGTAATGGATTATCACCTGTTAGATCCTCCCTTGTTTGCTCTATAAATCTAACTTCTAAGAAAGACCTGGTCATGGTAGCATCCACACCCTAGCTGTAGCATAAAACATTACAGGCCTTTCAATAAAAACATCCACCGGCCTCCTTCATTGCATACCTGATGATGCTTTAGATGCAGGGATGTTTAAAAGTTCAGGTGTGTGTTAATTATTCCTTGTCAAAGGTGCATAACACATCTACCAGAACCTTCAGCACATCAAAAAGCAACCATCAGAGCATCACAGCTGGTGCCTACTGGGTACGAAGACAAACTGGGAGTAAGGCAGGGCAATATTGCAAAATATTTATCACCATATATATTTGATAATTTGCGATAATGATATAACTGACAATATAATTGACACAAGACAAAATACTTTACAACTCCACAACTTTATTAGTGCAAAAAACCAGCATCAATTTATTTCCACTTAAACAAGCAGCTGTTTCTTTATAATTGCATTAAAGCGATATAAAAACTTTACAGTGCAAATTCCTTGCTGACAGTTTAACCAAAAGGCATTTCCATTGGAAATGGGCCGATATATCCCGAGCATAACCATGTATAATATCCACACAATATAAAAAGAGGTGCTTTGCAACATGAAACTGCAGTGTGCCAAATAAATAAGTCAAATACGTATTTTTTTGGACCATAAGGAGCATGGAATTATAAGACGCACTGTCGATGAACGGGTCTGTTTTCATCCATAAGGCACATCGGGTTATAAGGCACATTAAGGGAAACAAAACAGTCAGATAAGTCAAACTTTACTCAACTTTCTTCTTGCTTCCTCCACTTCCGTCCCATTGATTCATTAATGTTGAATTCTTTCGCAGCTGCTCTACTCCCATTAAATCACAGAATTAATTATAGTTAAAAATCAGCTGCTAATAGACCAGTCTATGTTTCTGATGTAGTGACCGACTTATCCAGCTGATAGCCGCCTTTAGTCGCTAAGCCTGATTGCAGATGTTAGTCTAAGAGAAGCCCAGAAAGATTGTGGGTGTGCTGACCTTGCTGCGTAAATACAGGTGCCTGCTCTGCAGATTCGCTGCAAGCTGGAGAGTCACCCTTACTGGCACCAGGTACGATGAGGTCAGCGAGGCTGAACTACCCTCAGCTGAATTCACTGAACAAACAGCTGCTTATCATGCACAAAATATTTCAGCTATAAAGATTCGCAGAGGAGTTACTAATGAGTAATTGCTGCCCTTGTTTTTGCAGGATTTGTTTTAAATATAAAATCACTGAAATTAGGCAGAAAGACAGAATAATAAGATATTATAGTGACTTTTAACATCTTGATGCATGCTCAATCTTCCAGGTAAGTAAATCCCAAAGATTGACTGTGTTCATCTGGACGCAGCGTTTCGTCACTCATCCAAGTGACTTCTTCAGTCTCAGCTGACTGCAGGTTTCCCCAATCTTATAAAGTCCTTGCACAATGACTGGAACTAGCACCACTGAATGAACAATGGGCATTTCTCCCACTGAAAACGCTACATCCAGATGAACAGAATCAACCTTTTGGTGTAGTGACTTTTAATATTTTGCATTAATTTGAGTATTGAAACAGCATATATTGCAATTTATAATCATTTTTAAAATGCAAATTACATTCTCAAAGTTAAAATCTTTTAACATCTGATTTATTCAATAAGAATGATCTCACTTCAGTTTTATTTGCTGCATAATGAGACAGAAGAATGCAACACTGTCACTAAAACCTGCCATACGTAGTGCCACAGGAGTTTAAAGACGTACGGAGCTGGTTGTAGTATTTTTACTCGTGTGACTGAGCCGTTAGCTACTTTCTAATTCAGAGCAAACCTAGTGTGTTCAGTGTTGGGTGGTTTTTCAGTTGAGTTAATGCAGTCTGGACCCCCAACATTAGTATCCTTGTATCGGTACAATATAACAATGTAAAAAATATCAAACACTACACTGTCTTGCACCGCCCAAATGTTTTGTACGTTATATTTTAAAACATGCATGGGTTCTCTCCAGGTACACCAGCTTCCTCCCACAGTCCAAGACATGCAGCTAGTGCAGTTAGGTTAATTAGTAATTCTAAATTGGCCAAAGCTGTGAATGTGAGTGTGGATAGTTGTCTGTCTCTATGTGTTAACCCTGCGATAGACTGGCAACTTTTCCAGGGTGTTCTCGCCCCCCCCCCCCCCCCCCCCCCCCCCCCCCCCCCCCCCCCCCCCCCCCCCCGTATGACCC
Source organism: Haplochromis burtoni (assembly GCF_018398535.1). Lineage (NCBI taxonomy): Eukaryota > Metazoa > Chordata > Actinopteri > Cichliformes > Cichlidae > Haplochromis > Haplochromis burtoni. The sequence goes on along the minus strand of NW_024583093.1, from coordinate 78,430 downwards.
TGACAAGGGTAAGCGGAAGAGGATGGACGGATGGAAATATTTGGATTTTTACATCCCTCAAAGCAAACTAAAACGTTTTGAGGACACAGAGAGAATTTTTTAAAGCAGTATTTATCATTTGATATAATGACAGTGACAACTTTATTTATATAGCACATTGACTTGTCATGTAAATTAAATATAACAACTAAAATGAACACGTAAAAATTAAAATGTTGGTTTAAAAACCTTTAAAAAGCATTGAAAACAGCAAAACAGAACAAAACAAAAACAGCTATAAGATATAAGACTGTATCAATATGGATCCATTAGTGAAACCAAATAAAATATGAATTATTAGAGCAACAAAAAAACCCCGCAAAAAAACTTGATCACATTCCCAGCGACCTGCCTTATTTCCTCACACGCAAAACTTTGCAACATGAATGCAATGTTGTTACCACAGACTCACACAGACACACACAAACAGCAATGAGGTGCAGAAGGAAACAAGCATGACAGTTGAAGATAACAGGAACTGAACACACACAGCTGCGTGACCACACAAGCACACACACACGCGCACACAGTACTTATCTGAGTTACACTCATTTCCTAAAAGCTGCTGCGGCTCAAAGCGCAGCACTTACACTGAAATACACGTCATTTCAGTTCATTTCTCCCGTTTCTGCATTCGCACAGACTCAAAACTCTGCACGAGTTTCCAAGCAAAGCCGTCGTGGCCGTGACAGAAAAAAAAAAGAAGCCCAAAAAGGAGTTAGTGCTCAAAGCTGAAAACTGACAAGTAGGCACAGACAATTTCACAGAAATCTTGAAAAACAAAGAAAGTTTTGATCGACAGGAAGAAAACATCCGTGTTTATCATTGTGATGCTTCACATGTAGAATGAGCTCAGCAGTTCAGACTGATGCAACTTCCAGTTATATTTTAAGACTGCAACGTTCTTGGGAAATACATTTACACTCAAGCCACACTTAAAAGTTTGACACTTTTAATCACCTAAACCAATAAAATGTAAAGCACACCATCTTCATTTTGCTGTGCAAAGTAATCAGAAACACACATTTAATTCTGTGTCACACACTGCGTTAGGGCTGGGCGATATGGCCTAAAATCCATATCGCGGTATAATTTGAAGCACGTGCAGTAACGATATATATATTGCGATATATTCTTTTCTTCTGTGTAACGTATTTTACACACTATAAGGCACACTTAAAATCCTTTAATTTTCTCAAAAATTGAGAGTGTGCCTTATGTATGAATTCTGGTTGTGCTTACTGACCTCGAACCGATTTTGGCGTGCAGAAATCTGTTAAAAAATGTTTTAGTACAACTTTGGTAAGCCGCACTGCTTGATGGATTGTCAGAGCATTACGGCTGCCGTAGTGAGGAGCTTCGCGGAGTAATCTGGGTCCAAAACTCCGTCCGCTTCAGGTCCCAAAGTCAAACGAACACTGAGAGTTAAAAACTCTAAATTCTTTCATCTTTAATAAAATCGATCAGCGTTGCTGCTTTACCAGGTGTAACAATTAAGTTTAACATCCAGGCATCCATGAAAACAGAATTTATTAAATTTAACGGAGTTAGAAGTTAACAGGAAGTTAGCTCGCTAGTTTCCACCTAAACATGAATACCATGTTTGACTGAGAGATTTTTGAAACTAATTACAAACGTACAGCTCTGCTACCACTTCCAACATAAATGAAGACAGAAAACTAAACAGCAGTGGCGTTTGCAGGGTTACTGAAGTTGGGCTACTGGTATATAATGTTGTGCTACGTGATTGCTAGCGACACAGCTATGTTAGCATAACATTAGCACAGTGAAGCTGGAGGATACGAACTTTTTTCCACTCGATAAAAGTTAACGTGAGGGATTCTGGTGGTCAGGGACAAATGCAATCGCATAGCAGGATGCTATACACGGGGCAAACTTCAGTCAGGAGAACAACTGAGATCATTCATCCACAATACGAGGTTAGTTATTAATATACTGCAACAACATGGGAATAGAGCAGCTGCGAGAGAATTCAACATTAATGAATCAATGTTACGGAAGTGGAGGAAGCGCAGTTTTTGGCTTTCCCCATATTTCAAAAGTGCTTCATCTCTTTGCTATGACTGTTGCCCGGCATAATTTGCAGATGATAATGGTTGTAGCCGCTGCGATGCTTTCGACCAAAACAGGCGCAGCTTGATGACATCATCAACATGCGCTATCGCGGTAGAGCGGTATAGTCAAAATCTCTATCGTTGGCCAAATTTATATCGTTTCTATTGTATATCGTTTATATCGCCTACCTCTACACTGTGTGTAATTCACTATTCTCTGAGCAGTTTCTACAACTAGGTCTTCTCAGAGTATCACGGACATAAAATGGCTCGAGTTTTGCAAACATGGAAGCTGCATTTTTGTTAATGACCAGCAAGAGGCAACTCATCTGGTTGAAAAAAGAAGCCAATGGAAAAATGTCCCTCTGCTGTGACCGCAATAAACACCTTTTCTTTATAAGCTCAGTCTCAGAATAAAATACAAAGTAAATCTGCAGATTTTTCTTTTATTGAGAAACTTCTAAAAGTCACAAAAGAGGATAATCCAGGATGTCATCACTGGCTAATGCCTGGCAAATGGTGAGATTTCCATCTGATATTTTATTTTCTGGTTAATTTTGTAACTAGGTTTAATGACTGCATCAACAATTCCCCAACATCACTGTGAGAAAACATGACTGATGTTCGGGCTTATCAGCTTCCTAGCACTCTGTGTCTAAAGCTATGTTCATGCAGGAGGCCGTTTGCAGCGAAGTGATGGCCAAAGTCCGCAGAATGTTGTCGCTACGATGGGCGAAAGAATTGAAAGGATGTGGACAAAGATAAACTTCTAGACGAGCGACTGAACAACTACCTACCATGAAGAGTGAAGAATACCGGTGGCTGACATATGACATAATATCAATCCATTAGAGGCTCAGCTAAGCAACCAAAAAAACCAGTCCTATTTACCAGCTTTCTTTCTGGTTCACAATCAAATTCTCCTACGTTTCTATGAAGAACAGCTCTAAACTCTCGGACTGTTCCCACCTACGCTCTCTCAAATCTGCTATCAAAGTCTCACTGCCACAGTTCGCGGTTGGGTTACGTCATGCAACTTGTTCTTACTCTGAGCACTCCATAAACAGACATATCTGATAGATCTAGATCTCTGAGGCAATCATTGCTGCAGTTTCCTGCCTGTTTTTCTTGATTTTTACCACAGTTATGGGACCATCTGCTGCTGCTGCTGGTCTTTCTGGTTTTATCCATGTCAGTCAACAGCATGACAGCATAACCGACTTCCTGCAAACAAGCAATGCTTTACCTTTCCTCTGACCTCACTTGACTCATCTTTATTTCGCGGCCATTTTTTTTGCAACGGGTTTTATCAACCCAGTTCTATTATAATCTGTGGGTAAGCATGTGGTCTACTGCATGAGTTACAGATGAGAAGCAAGTCTGTAACTTGTCCATGTGTTTTTTTTTAAAAACCTTTCACAATAAAATGTTTCAATTTAGTTAGATTACATCATGTATAAATAGATCAGCGGTCCCCAACCTTTTTTGCACCACGGACCGGTTTATGCCTGACAATATTTTCATGGACCGGCCTTTAAGGTGTCGCGGATAAATACAACAAAATAAAACTAGTACCGGTACCGAAAAAAAGAAGATTTATTCATAACACACGTGAAAAGACCAAGGAAAACCGAGTAAACGATAAAAACGATAACAAAATAACGCTGAAAACCGATAAAACCCTGAAACTATACATTTCACACCTGAGCCTCAACTCTCGCGGCCCGGTACCAAACGACTCACGGACCGATACCGGTCCAAGGCCCGGGGGTTGGGGACCGCTGATATAGATCACACATTAAAGTCCAGAATCTTTGTAAATTGCCGTTCAGCAGACTAAATGGAGATCAAGCTCTCCAGCACAGAATGTGAGATAAAATTAAGATAAGGGAGAGACAGGCCTCTTGTTAACGCTTTAGAAATGGACACATTTACATTTCAGATCTCTTAAAACAACACTAACTAACTGTTTACTAATCATTGCGTACAGTAGGGGTGGGCGGTAGAAACAGTAGAAATTATATGAATTTTGCCAACGGTAGAGATTTTGACTATACCGCTCTACTGTGATAGCCGTGTTGATGGTGTCATCAAGCTGCGCCTTTTTTGGTTGAAAGCATTGCAGAGGCGGCAAACAACATCATCTGCAAATTATGCCAGGCGACTGTGGGCGGTCAATCCTTCAAGCTCGGGTCCTCTACCAGAGGCCTGGGAGCTTGAGGGTCCTGCGCAGTATCTTAGCTGTTCCCAGGACTGCGCTCTTCTGGACAGAGATCTCCGATGTTGTTCCCGGGATCTGCTGGAGCCACTCGCCTAGCTTGGGAGTCACTGCACCTAGTGCTCCGATTACCACGGGGACCACCGTCACCTTCACCCTCCACATCCTCTCGAGCTCTTCTCTGAGCCCTTGGTATTTCTCCAGCTTCTCGTGTTCCTTCTTCCTGATGTTGCTGTCATTCGGAACCGCTACATCGATCACTACGGCCGTCTTCTCATGTTTGTCTACCACCACTATGTCCGGTTGGTTAGCCACCACCATTTTGTCCGTCTGTATCTGTTAGTCCCACAGGATCTTAGCTTGGTCATTCTCCATCACCCTTGGGGGCATCTCCCATTTTGACCCCGGGACTTCCAGGTTATACTCGGCACAGATGTTCCTGTATACTATGCCGGCCACTTCATTATGGCGTTCCATGTATGCCTTGCCTGCTAGCATCTTACACCCTGCTGTTATGTGCTGGATTGTCTCTGGGGCATCTTTACACAGCCTGCACCTGGGGTCTTGCCTGGTGTGATAGACCCCAGCCTCTATGGATCTTGTACTCAGAGCTTGTTCTTGTGCTGCCATGATTAGTGCCTCTGTGCTGTCTTTCAGTCCAGCTTTGTCCAGCCACTGGTAGGATTTCTGGATATCAGCCACCTCCTCTATCTGCCGGTGGTACATACCGTGCAGGGGCCTGTCCTTCCATGATGGTTCCTCGCCTTCCTCCTCTTTCTTGGGTTTCTGCTGCCTGAGGTATTCACTGAGCATGCTGTCAGTTGGGGCCATCTTCGTGATGTATTCGTGGATGTTCGTTGTCTCATCCTGGACTGTGGTGCTGACACTTACCAGGTCCCCGGCCCCCTTCCTTCCGCTTAGCGTACAGCCTCAGGGTGCTGGACTTGGGGTGAAACCCTCCATGCATGGTAAGGAGCTTTCTTGTCTTGATGTCAGTGGCTTCTATCTCCTCATTTGGCCAGCCTATTACCCCAGCAGGGTACATGATCACGGGCAGGGCGTAGGTGTTGATAGCCCGGATCTTGTTCTTACCGTTCAGCTGACTCCTCAGGACTTGCCTGACCCTCTGCAGGTACTTGGTGGTTGCAGCTTTCCTAGCAGCTTCTTCATGTTTCCCATTCACCTGCGGGATCCCCAGGTACTTGTAACTGTCCTCTATGTCTGCAATGTTGCCTTCTGGTAGTTTGATCCCCTCCGTTCTGACTACCTTCCCTCTCTTTGTTACCATCCGACTACACTTCTCCAGCCCGAACGACATTCCAATGTCATTGCTGTATATCCTGGTGGTGTGGATCAGTGAATCGATGTCTCGTTCACTCTTGGCATACAGCTTGATGTCATCCATGTACAGGAGGTGGCTGACAACTGCTCCATTATGTAGTCGGTATCTGTAGCCAGTCTTGTCAATTATCTCACTGAGGGGGTTAAGGCCTATGCAGAACAGGAGTGGGGACAGAGCATGTCCTTGGAAGATCCCGCACTTGATGGTGACTTGTGCTATGGGCTTGGGGTTGGCCTCCAGTGTTGTCCGCCACATCCCCATTGAGTTCCTGATGAAGGCTCACAGGGTCCTGTTGATCTTATGTAGTTCCAGGCATTCCAGGATCCAGGTGTGGGGCATTGAGTCACAGGCTTTGGTCAGTCTGGTCCTGCAGTCTCAGCTGACTGCTTGGTCTGCCAGTAGCTGGTGTTTTGCGCCTCTGTTATTCTTGCCCATCCCTTTCTGTGCCCCGCTCATGTGTTGACCCATGTGCCTGTTCATCTTAGCCGCTATGATGCCTGACAGGAGCGTCCACGTGGTGCTGAGGCAGGTTATTGCTCGGTAGTTGGAGGGGACCGGTGCCTTCTGGGGGTCCTTGAGGATCAGGACTGTCCAGCCTTCGGTTAGCCATTATGGGTGTCTCTCGTCAAGTAGCAGTTGTTTCATTTGTGCTGCCAGGCGCTCGTGGAGTGCAGTCAGCTTCTTCAACCATATATATATCTTGTTTTTTTTTTTTTTTTTTTTAAAAAACTGTTTAACTCCACAGTCTGGGAGGATTTGTGACTCATGATCTGCTATATGGCTTTATGTAAATCGCAGCTGGATGCGAAGGTTTTGTGCGATGTGCATATTCAATTCAATTAAGCGTCCATTAAGTGTATCCATATCTGGCCCTTAATATGATTCCTATCTCAGTGTGATATACTCTGGGCTAGGGCTGTGCGATATGACCAAAATCTCATATCCCAATATAAGACATCTATCGTCCCGATAACGATATAAATCCCGAAAATTTTACATTTTCGGAAAATTCTGTGAATCTCGGGCAGCTCGACTTGCGGGAAGTGTTTCCAGCTGCGCGTCGTGTACCTGGAGTCAAGTGTTTTAACCGATGCATGAAACGATACATTTTTAGACAAGTTGTAACGGCCGCCGTTTCCTTTGTGAGTATTTATTCCACGGCGTGCTGCGGGGAAAAGTTTGAGTCTAAGGTTTATTTTTTAGCACCTGTCGGCTCTTGGTAAATGGCCTGCATTTCTATAGCGCTTTTCTAGTCCATAGGACCCCAAAGCGCTTTACACTACATTCAGTCATTCACCCATTCACACACACATTCACACACTGGCGATAGCAAGCTACATTGTAGCCACAGCTGCCCTGGGGCGCACTGACAGAGGCGAGGCTGCCGGACACAGGCGCCACCGGGCCCTCTGACCACCACCAGTAGGCAAACACGGGGTTAGTATCTTGCCCAAGGATATTTGGCATGCAGCCAGGATGCAGCCTGGGATTGAACCACCGACCTTCTGATTAGTGGCTGACCTGCTCTGCCACCTGAGCTACAGCCACCCCCTGAGGATCAGGACTGTCCAGCTCTTTTTTGCTTCTCACCCGTAAATACTCTGCAAACTCTTTCACGTGATTCAGTTTATTTTGAAAAGTCTCAACAGGATCTTGAGATTTATTCTGAAAGGTTTATGTGGAAAATAAACAAGCAGACACGGAATGGTTTTATCGTTGTTGTTGCTAACGACAACGCATAAAAACAGGTGCTTGTCTATCCGTAGTGTGGTTATATTAAATATAAGAGAAAGAGAACTTTAAGAAATTAATATAGCCACTACAGTGACCATCAAAATGGTGAAAAAATATTGACGTAAACAGTTTATTTTGCCACACCACGAAACAAACGATAGCGTAAAATGAAACGATAGACGTTTTTATATTGTCATTCGATATATATCGTTATATCGAACAGCCCTACTCTGGGTCTTTTTTGTGTTTTAAGTGGCCTCATGCACTTGTTATGAAACACACTAACATTTTGTCCTCAGACTTGGAGTAACATGTAAAAAACGTGCTGGTCACAGAAATGTATGATATTCCTATGATTCTGTTTGAGTTTCCTCTCTGGACTAAAAAAAGAACGCACACACAGAAGCGCACTCAGTACCCACAAAGCTGCCACACCCTGTCAGCAAATACAGCGGTTACTGTTTAATGATACTTTTAGCTTGGTGCAGAGAGGCGAAGAAAAAAGAAGTATGAATGCAGAAAGGAGAACACAGCAATGCAGAGCATGACAATAACTTTCTGTACAATAACCTAAATTAATAACCTAACCAACAAACACAAAGCAGTAAAAGCACCATGACGCAGGAGCAACTGAAGGAAAATATGCCTGTGTGACTAAGTAAAAAAAACATTTCAGCATGCATGAAAGCACAACTAACAGCTGAAATGACAAAAACTGCAGTTATATCTTCACATTTAACATCTAGGCACACTAGGACAGGGCAGTTGTGGTAGTAAAGCAGGTCATCTAGCAATCTGAAGGCTGGCAGATTGACCAACTCAGTTTGTCAAGATACTTAAAGCAAGTGGATCCATCGGTCTGTGAATTTTAGAGAAAAGCACTGTATGAATGTGACTAGGATTATGAAAACAGTTTGTGTGCTCAAAAAAGGTAAATCCATTTAAAATGTACATTAAAACAATAAAAAGCAATAGATAATTAAGTCAAGGGAATAACGTGACAGGATGCAATAGAAACAGGAGATAACTAAATCATATTTTTATACAGGCCATGGTGCCTGTCTGAATCTAAAGGGATGCAGTGGTATGGCTTTTCCGACAACCTCCCCACCAACTTAGTTGTTGGAGCCTCATGACACCGTATTAAAAAAAAACAAAAAACAAACAAACCTGGTGACGCCCCTGGGAATAAAATGTATTTGGTTATTGAAAAACGTAATTAAAGGTGAGAAATTGCTGCCAGTATAAGTACAGTAAGTAATTTTTTTTAATCTAGATCTTTTCATGACAAGAAACCAGTCACAAAGAGTCGTTATAGAGGTGTCAATAAAAACATTTTTACTCTTGTCTAAATGTTGAACTGCTTCTAGGTTTGTCAACTGGCCTGATTGTTTAGTTTTTTTAAAATTTGACTTTAGGGTGGTCATCAAGAACGTAACTAAGAAACACAGATCAGGAGGATTACATGACAGCATTTAACTGAGTTGAGCTTCGTGGTAAAACACAGTTTGAGGTAAAGAAAATACACATTGTTGGAGAGTAATGGAATACATGTACCGGCGTTATGTATTTAAAATACAAAATATGAATGTATTTTGTTACAGATACGGTTTAAATAGGTGATAATTACAATGCAGTTACTTTGTTGGAATAAATGGATTTCATGGGGGTCATTTCCGTTTCTAATTTTGGTAATTAAATGCATTGCCGGAAACCCAAACAAAACACGCAATAAGAGACTAATGTAAGCATTCTGTGTATGTTGATGGTGTCAGTTACACAATGGACCTGGAGCCAGCACAACAGCGCCAGCAGTGCACGGGCAGGAATGCATTTCTTATTTGGAAATTCCACCACTTCATATTTAAAGAAGAAAGGGATGAGCGAAATCTGACCGTGCAATGCAAACTGTGCCAACAAACAAGCTGCTCTCAGCGTCAAAAGACTCCAACCTAAAGAAACATCTGGAAGAAGTTCTTTTTAAAAACTAAAGTTAGCCTGCTGCAACTACCTTGCTTTAGTTGTGGTAGCTACCTGGGTTATATGGCACTTCAGTATTTTCAATGTTCTATTGTTGTGTGATTTATTACTATTACTGAAGGCTACTCGCCACCAAGCTAGCATCTTATCTTGACATACGTCTTTTCTCCCCTAAAGTAAATAAATTGTCTACTCAGTGAGATTTGGGCTTACAAGCCAATTGGTAGAGAAAAACAAACAAGAATTTGCAGGATGTCATTGCTACATTCATGTAGTTGTGAAAAGCATGACTAATATACTAAGTAACCCAAAGTATTCAGAATACGTTACTCACATTGAGTAATTACATTTTGGGCCCTGTATTCTACAATCTGTAGTGAAATACATTTAAAAGTAACCTTCCCAACACTGAAAATGCTTTAGTATTATAAACATGTATCTGTATACTAGTCACATGATCATGTTGTTTATGCAGCTGTAATTAAGAACATCACAAAATATTTTTTCTCTAATTTTGATGTAGTTGACGTCTTTACAGAAAGAGCTCCAGACTGCAGGCCAAAAACTGAGATATGAATTGAACCGTGAATGAACAACTTTAAAAAGGCTGAACAAAAACAAGAAGAGGCTAAAGAAAAAATAAAAGATTACTCTTTTCCAACTCAGGCTGAAATAGTTATTTCTACTCTTGGATCTGAGTGATGTCACAGAGAGGGGGTATGCCTTATATGGTCATCTCAGGTTGTGAGCATAGAAACTCCTCCCATCTGCTGTTCAAACCTTCTGATCACCAGTGCTAGCTTTAAGGGAGAAATAAGAAATAAAGTTTTTTAAAAAATTAATTCAAAAAATTAAAAAAAACTAATAAAATGTTTCTTAGCATCAGTTCTTGTTTGTTTTACAAAAGGCAGTGAAACATGGTGAACTTCTTTATCATTCCCTTAAATGCGTTTCCTGTAATTCCCAGCCCAGCTACACCCACCTGTCACAGCCAATTAAAATACCTGTGTGAGTGTGACAGCCCTTTGACATATTTTCGGTTTACATAGCTGTTTGTGGTTATAAATTAGCCACTCCTTCTCTTTAAAGGATCAATATTTTCAGGTTCCAGCATTTAATACTTTTTACATATTAAACAAATGTAATATACCCAGGTTTAGGGTATCTGATTGATATATATATATATATATATATATATTTTTTTTTTTTTTTTTTTTTTTACATTTTTTAAAAAAAAAAAAAAAAAAAAAAAAAAAAAAAAAAAAAAAAAAAAAAAAAGAGAACAGAAAGAATCATTCATGTAGCACAAAAAGGGGTAAAACCTAAATTGTAAAAGCATCTAAATAAAATTAATTCTAGAAAAATCTACATTAACCACCAAAAACTATTAAAGCCTTTGGTACAGTCTTGTTTGCCATCTGGGAAATCCATAATCGCCTGCCTCATAATTCACTTCAAGCCAATAAGGAAGTCCTGAAAGTGACTGTTTATTTATCAATTATGATCTAAGAATATGATAAAAGAGCCACGTGGCTTCCTCAAAGACAAACAGAGACAGACTGAGAGAAAGTGTCTCTCCCTTCCCTCGTCTATTATCCAATCAGCATTATTTATCATTTTCAGTCACATTATTTTAGCAGCATGAGCTCAGCGTTGTTTTTACCCCCGAGCCATCATAAACCTGCTGATGACAACAAAGAAAAAGTTCTTGGCCCTCATAGTTTCACCCAAATGACTTTAACAAAACTTTAGCACAAAAATGTTTGAATCAGATGTTATGTTTAACCCCACGAATCTAGAAGTTTGAGCAGACTGGGGATTTTTAAGTGCTGTTATTCCTCTTTGGCCCTTTAAATGTTCATATTTCAAATACTTTCAGTGTTGGGTGTTCTCCTCCTCAGGCCACAGAGTTTAGGAGACTCTTATATGTGAAACTAAACAATAGAGGTCTTTAAACATTAAATTGCAGATGTTCTAACTTTTCTTTCTGTGCAGTAAAAGCGCAGAGGCTTCACATTTAGTATAGTCGCAGGAAATACGCTAAAATCCACCATCTTTCAAACTGTGCATTTTTGTCATCACCGGAGCATAAATGTAATTTTAACTGCAAGTAAATAACATGCAAAAACACTAATGGGCGGTAAAACCAAGAATAGCACCCACAGGCCCCTGGTGGTCTCTATGGGTGGTTTTGAGAGAGTGTATGAAAGCTGGAGCTCCTGAACCTCTCAGCAGCAGCAGCACGCTCAAGTCTGCCTTCAGGGAGGAAGCACGTCAGTTGGGGGCGTTTCCACCGGCACAGAGACGGCTCTGTTCTGGTGTTCTGTGTTTCCATCAAAAGGTTTGGAAAGCAAACAGTCACAGCTTAAAATAGAAACAGCTAAAGCAAAAACCAAGACATTAGTCTTCAGAGGGGAGAAAATAGAGAATTTTAAATATTTTAGACACCGTCTGTTTTGCAAGCATTCCTATCTACACCTGTACAGTAGCCATGACTAAACTGAGAATTTTACTACCATCTTATTCTTAACGAGCATTTTACAACTTAATTTGAACAAAGTAAAAAAGTAAAAAAAAAAAAAAA
>NW_024583093.1:34818-66394 GCF_018398535.1 Haplochromis burtoni | reverse complement strand
TTCATTTCAAGTCCAATGACCTATAAATTCAAAAAAGTCCTTTCATACATTATAGCCCGTTTTGACCTGTGCTACATGGTGATATGACCCTTTCAAATTTTGATGTGAATTATCAGAAAACGGGTAAAACATCCAGCATACCAATTTTTACTATTGTTCCTTTACATCACAAATATTAAACTGGATCAGTTTTGCTACTGAAACACTGAACCTGAACAAAAACATGATTTTCTCTTCACAAAGTGACACTTTGAGTGGACGCTGCAGTTTTAAACACAGCTCAAGGCCCAGATTTACTGACATGTTCGCTCAGTGGAAATTTTTTTTCCTTCATAAAAGTCTAAATTTAATAAATTTTATTTTTAAACAAGAAAGAAACTTGTCTTTAGGGCTGTTCAATACAACGATATATATAGGATGACGATATAAAAACATCTATCGTTTCATTTTACGCTATCGTTTGTTTCGCGGTGTCACAAAATAAACTATTGACGGCAATATTCTTTCATCGTTCTGATGGTCACTGTAGTGGCTATATTAATTTCTTAAAGTTCTCTTTCTCTTATATTTAATATAACCACACTACTGACGGACAAGCGCCTGTTTTTATGCGTTGTCGTTAGCAACAACGACGGTAAAACCATCGCGTATCCGCTTGTTTATGTTCCACATAAACCTTCCACAATAAAGCTCAAGATCCCGTTGAGACTTTTCAAAATAAACTGAATCCCGTGAAAGAGCAGATTATTTACGGATGAGAAGTAAAAAAAAAGAGCTGCCAGGTGCTAAAAACTTTACCTTAGACTCAAACGTTAGAACAGGCTTTTCCCCGCAGCATGCCGTGTAATAAATACAAAGAAAACGGCAGCCTTTACAACTTGTGTCTAAAAATGTATCGTTTCATGCATCTGTTAAAACACTCGACTCCAGCTACATGACGCGCAGCTGGAAACACTTCCCGCAAGTCGAGCTGCCCGAGATTCACAGAATTTACAGAAAAGGTGTCTTTAACAAGCAGCACAACTGTTGTAATTCACCTGTAAAGCTATCTACTGAGAGCATGTAAACACTATTTTGCCCTGCTTAACAAATCCACTGCGAAATGTGTTTTTTTTAGGATTGCTGTAAAAAAACAAAAACAAAAAAAACAAACCACACCCTCATGTAGCTTAAAGGCCTGTAACTGCTACCCTTTAACGTAACCGCGTAGACAGAAAGGGTTATTTTGAGTATAAAGCTCATATACAGTTTGATACATTTCCATCAAGTCCTTGCACATTTACACTTTTTCAATTCTTTATTTCATATTCGAAATAGGGCTGTGCGATAGGACCAAAATCTCATATCCTGACATAAACATTTATTATCCCAATAACGAAATATATAACAAAATAGTGCATTTTCTGTAAATTCTGTGTGCGGAGCCACTCAATAGTTTTATTGTCGTTATTGTTGTTGTTAACATAAGTACGCATAAAAACAGTGGCTTGTCCGTCCATAGGGTGGTTATTTTAAATATAAGAGTAAGAGAGAACTTGAAGAAATTAATATAGCCTCACAGCCCTAATTAAAAAAAAATGCTCAACATTCCATCATGCATCCAAACTGTGGTGACTGTGAAGTTGGAAAACTCATTTTGACATGAGGATGATGAAATGAACATGTACATTTCAATCCCAACAACTGGGGAGTTACTTTTGTTTTGTTTTTTTAAACATGTCGACGTTCATATAGATGTTATGATGTTTCTGCAAAGTTTCGTTCAGATAGGTTCATCCCTTAAGGAGGAGACGTGGTAAATACAGACATATTGCATATGCTGATCATAAACTACAATCGACATAGTAAAAAGGTGTAGAATTGCCGTTTCATAGATGTAACTGAATCATGAAGCATCAAAATTAAAAATTAAAAAATCCAACAATGACAGTGCTAACATTCACCTGTCATGTGAAAACACTGACAGGGAAAAACTGGTTTGGGGTTCACACTATGAAAATATAAATAGATCATAATAAAAGCAGGATTACGTGACCCTGAGAGGTCACACTTTGCCCTTTCTGTCCCCGGGTGCTCAAAGAAAAACAGTTGGGTAACAGGAGGAAGTTAAAGAGTCAACAGCTGCTCAACCATTACTGACCATTTTACAGGCTGTTAAGTTACTGTTAAATTATCCATTTTTATAAGACTTCAAAAAAAGAAAAATGGCTCTAGTTATTGTTTCACGTTGGGTCTGATTAGACATGCAGCAGAGGAATTTTTAATGTTGGCTTATCAGTTAGAGGCATTCAGGAATTAGACAAAAGGTAAACAAACCAAGTTCCCATACTCAGAAAAAAGGCGTTTCATGCTAACATTTAAGCAAATGCAAAATAGCTCAGGTGTATTTGCATTCTGTTGGTCATTTCGATAAACATTTTAACTGGCTTTAACATTGTTGATATCAAGTGGGTACACTGGAAGACTATTAAATAACCAGCACCATTAGGTCACAAGCACCATTAACCTCAAGAAACTGCTGGGAAGCTAACCAGTCAGCAGGATCACTGGTTTAATACATTATCTGGTGCATGACAGCAAAAACAAATTTGAAAAGTAAATATTCTCTGAGGGTCATTGCTTACTGTAAATGACTTTAAATTTACAGACTTCCATAAATATGTACTGGTGTCTCCTTAAAACTATGTGACAAACAGAAAATAGGCATGTGAAAGGTTTTTGAAGTGAATTTAAGAGTTTATATGCAAATGACCGAGCTTGAAGCATGCCCTAAAAATAACACCACAACTACAAATTAAAATAGAATAAATGTAGTAAAAGAGGAACTTCATCTGGTCATGCATGACTGAACACGACTAAACCACACCTGCTTCTCACAGTTGTTCAAACAGCGAACAGTCAGTGACTCTTCTGATCGAATCATTGGTAAAACACCGACTTTGTGTATCAGTATATCGATCGCTCAGCTAATTAACATAGCGCCACTCATTCTATGAAGCGGAAACACCCAATTGCAAGTGTAATTATATATATTAAATTATTTACAACTTCCAGATATAGATAATAAAATGGGTTTCTTTAATATAAGTTGGAACTGGTTCACATTTCCAAACTTCCTGAAGGAATTCCTGTTGAATCAGCAGAGCCCATTTTTCCATTCTTTTTATAGCCTCTTATATGCTTCTGAGATAAGATACGCCGTGTTTTATATTTAGACTGATCTCACACAGAGACTGATGATGTATATATAGTGACGACACACATGCCTCAGAGTAGGGCTGGGCGATATGACCCAAAATTCATATCTCGATATTTTTTAGCTGGATGGCGATATAAGATATATATCTCGATATTTTTTTAAAGCCATAAAGTAAGAACAAAAAGAGAGTTCTTAGTCACACTGTGTCCCAGCTGTCACACGGGCACTTTTATTTACATACAGCGTAGATGTACATGAAGAAATTACTCAAAAATAAATTATCAGCATTTATTAAATAATCATGGTCCATAAATAAAAGAAAACAATGTTGTTTTTGTGCATAACAAAAAGCTCACAATTGTGCAGTTAAAATGTAAACTAACAGATGCTGAGCATAATAACAAAGAGACAGATTTCACAGCTGCACCACGTCTCTGAACAGGTGCCATTTGTGGTCCTTATACACAGTACGGTAATATTGCGTTGAAGCACAGTACGTATCACTCCGCGAGGCTCCTCCTCGGTAGCCGTAATCCTCCGACAATCCATCAAGCGGTGCAGCTCCGTAGCTTAGCAAAGTCATATTAAAACATTTTTTGACAGATTGCTGAGCGCTGTGTACCACATAAAATCGGTTCGCGGTCAGTAAGCACAACCAGAATTCATACATAAGGCGCGCTGTCGAGTTTTGAGAAAATTAAAGGATTTTAGGCCGTGCAGCCCCTCCGGGCTGCATGTGGTTAGCGCGGTTAGCTCGCTAACACGTTGACGCCGTCCAGCCCCACGCACGGGGCGATCCGCGGTAGCTCGCTAACGGAGATTTTCCGCTTTCATCTTGTCATTGCCTGCAGGTGAAGCTATGGGGGAGAGGGAGTTGTGTTCAGTGAAGGAGAGGCGAGGCTGAGTAACCTTGCATAGAGACAAAAGTGGACGAAAGAGAGGCAAACCTGCGGCTCCACAAGTATAATTATAACGTAACATAGACTATATCGATATAAACGATATTGTCACATCTTATATCTCGTATGAAAATATATCGATATTTTTAAAAAACTCGATATATCGCTCAGCCCTACCTCAGAGCAGGTGATAAGAGGTGGAGTCGGGTCAGGTAGAAGCACTAAAGAGAAGCGTTTAAAGTTTGAAGTTATAGGTCAGTGAGCTGCTAACACAAACATGACACTGCCCTGGAAAACTTGGACAAAGCTGTGGAAACTGTGCAACTGAGCAAGAAAGGACCATGTTTTTACTAACAAGTGCTGTCCAAAAACAAGAGAAGTCTGTGTACAAGTATGTCCCTGTTGGAGGTCAAAGGTCACAGCTGCTAGAGGAGGAAGTACAAACACAGCATTCTCCAAAATGACCTTTGCAGACAGCATCATGTGAAACTCTCAGCACTCTTTAACATTTCCTCTTTCCTCTTAAACATGACATGATGCGTTGAATCACCCAAGATGCGAAATTTCCAAAACAACTTTTGTAAAATGATAATGGCACCATGCTTTCACCTTACATACCAACATATTTTATTATATACAATAAGTTAAGCCCTTCACTACTGCTTCCTCTAAGTCAAAACTCTAGAGTAGCTGCTGGAGGGTGAGAGTGGTTACATACATACATACAATGTATGTATGTATGTATGTATGTATGTATATTTTATTTGAAAATTAAAAAAAAAAAAAAAAAAAGCAGTGAGTCATGATTCATGTGCTGAATCATCGTACATTTGCCAAATAGTTCAGTGGGATGCAGTAGTGTTAGCTTAACTGGTGATTCTAAATTCCCCACAGGTGTGAATGTGAGTGTGAATGATCTCTTTGTGGTAGCCCTGCGATAGACTAGCGAGCTGTCCACAGTGTAACCAGCCTTTTGGCCTAAGACAGCAGGGATAGGCCCAGCTCACTCTCCACATACTAGACTTTGAGGAGAGGAAGAAAATATCGATCCAATTGTGCTAGTATCAATCACATACTGATACCAGTGCAAGTATCGATACTATCAATATTTATATTGAGCTGCCCACCTCTACCACCTACACAATGATTGACTACAGCCCTCATCCAAAGCTTACAAAAGCCACCAACAAAGACTTTTTAAGCACTTATAATTTCTACGGATATTGCTTTTCTAAAAACATGTTACTCCTCTGAAAATATTTTCTTTACTTTGTGGCAAATACCTTCTGCAACACTTATCTGTCTGTTCTCCTATGGTGGGACTACAACTCCACATCTTAGACTGCAGGTGCAGATGGCAGTTCTTTGTCCTCGAGGAACGTCGGTGAGCGGCTGCATGTAAACAGCTCTCAGCATACTGCAGATTCTGGTTTGACTGGCTCTCCAGCTAACAGCAGATCCTCCGAGCAGAAGACCGTTTATAGCTGACAGCTACAGCTCCATATGTTGGCATATGTCCAGCTGCAGGATGAGCAACTATGTGGGGAGCAGGTGAACGATATTTAGGATTCTTGTTTTTGCCCTACAGCCAGTACTGAAAAAAAATCAGGGACAAGTAGGGCCAATAATAGGTGATTGGCAACAAGTTGACTATTAAAACAAGTTAAAAACAAGTAAAGTCTAGGGATGTGCAGCCAAAATAATATCTACTTCTGGCTGGTCTCTTTTTCACAATGGGTCACCACTGTGGCTGGCCCTGCACTTTTTATTTGGCAGATGTTTTTGCAAGATGCCCTTCATGACGCGGTCTCCAAAGAATTTGTGTTTCCTCCCGCTCTCGAACCAGATAAAAATAGGTAAATAAGTAAACCAATGGCTTTGCATTTAGTCAAATATATATCAAAAATAAGTACATATTATCTACAAATAAAATTATTTGACCATTATCCAAAGATTTTACTCCAAGCTCCTGCAAGCTTTATCTGGCAGTATCTGGTATTTTAATGAATTTTTATCCAAATTTTGAGGCTGGGAAATGGCACATATTTCTGCCACCTGCCAGCACTAGCTGCGTATTACGTACAGTAAGTGGGCAGTAAACTACGTTGTTACTACAGAGCACCGATTCACACTAAATCAACCTGCGCCAAATTTCCAAAGGAGAACACATTCAGATTAGAAGATTGCAAGACTATGTGACGTCACTCATGCAATATAATGAAGAAAAACAAGCACCAAGCACACAGGGCAATGGCAGCAGTAGAAAGCTGAAAAGTGTACTATGTTTTGTAGTCTGAAAGCCAAAATCACTGAAAGACTTTGAGCTAACTGAACATCTTGTCAATGTATAAAAAAAAATGGAACCACATTTGGCTGGGGGATATGGCCTAAAATCCATATCACGGTATAATTTGAAGCATGTGCGGTAACGATATATATCGCGATATATTCTTTTCTTCTGTATAACGTATTTTTACACACAATAAGGCACACTTAAAAATCCTTTAATTTTCTCAAAAATCGACAGCGTACCTTATGTAGGAATTCTGGTTGTGCTTACTGACCTCGAACCGATTTTATGTGGTACACAGCGCGCAGAAATCTGTCAAAAATATTTTAGTACGACTTTGGTAAGCTATGAAGCTGCACCGCTTGATGGATTGTTGGAGCATTACGGCTGCCGTAGTCAGGAGCCTCACGGAGTAATCTGGGTCCTAAACTCCGTTAACTTCTGGTCCCAAAGTCAAACGAACACTGCGGCATCACAGAGTTAAAAACTGTCTAAATTCTTTCATCTTTAATAAAATGATCAGCGTTGCTGCTTTACCAGGTGTAACAATTAATCCAGGCATCCATGAAAACTGAATTTATTAAATTCAACAGAGTTGGAAGTTAGCAGGAAGTTAGCTCGCTAGCTTCCACCTAAACATGATATAGCATGTCCTGACTGAGAGATTTCTAAAAAAAATTCAAATGTATAGCTCTGCTATCACTTCCAACATAAATAAAGACAGAAAACTAAACAGCAGTGACTTTTGTAAGGTTACTGAAGTTGGACTAGCTGGTATATAATGACGTGCTACGTGATCGCTAGCAAAACAGCTACGTTAGCATAACATTACCACAGTGAAGCTGAAGGATGAACGCAAACTTTTTACCACTCAGTAAAAGTTAATGTGAGGGTTTCGGGTGGTTAGGGACAAATGCAATTGCATGGCAAAATGCTATAAACGGACCAAACTTCAGTCAAGAGAACAACTGAGATAATCCATCCGCAATACGAGGTTAGTCAGGTTACTGCAACAACATGGGAATAGAGCAGCTGCGAGAGAATTCAGCACTAATGAATCAATGGTAGGGAAGTGGAGGAAGCGCTATTTTTGGCTTTCCCCATATTCCAAAAGTGCTTCGTCTCTTTGCTATTACTGTCGCCCGGCATAATTTGCAGATGATGTTGTTTGCAGCCGCTGCAATGCTTTTGACCAAAACAGGCGCAGCTTGATGACTCCATCAACATGCCCTATCGTGGTAGAGCGGTATAGTCAAAATCTCTATCGTTGGCCAAATTTATATTGTTTCTACCGTATACCGTTTATACCGCCCACCCCTCCACACGTACACTGGTATCTTTCAAAACGCAGCTTTTTCTACATGTTTGGGCCTTTCATCCACACGTAAATGGAGAGTTTTAAGAAGTCCTGCCAATGTGAAAATTTTCAAAAACGTTGTCTGGCCGTTTATGCGTGGATGAGGAAAACAGAGATTTAGTCAAGCAATGTAAAAGGAGTGCGGCCTTTTTTGACGTCACACTGTGCACCACTGATTTAGACAGAATTCACATAGACTCCCGATTGGCCACCTGTTGCTTTGGTGTGCTCTTAAGAGCTTTGACTTCGTTTTTTGCATTTACATGCCGACAGAGATATTATTTCCATAACTACACGTGTGAACGGGATTTTGTTTTTTGTAAACGAAAACAGAAAATCTCTGTTTAGAAAAAATACCCGTGTGCGTGGAAGTAGTTTTGCTGGATAACCTGCTGTCAGAGAACTTATAACTTACTAGCTTTTATGTTGTTCACCCATTCAAACTGAAGCTTTAGAATAACTATGTTTATAAGGTTGACTGGTCTGTAAATTGTTGAGTCTGTGGTTCTTAGGTTAACTTTGAATCTAAAGGAAGCCCGGTGCAGTCCAGTTATTTTTTGCCACCTGAAAAAACATTTTATGCTAAAAAAGACTGGTCAAATAATGTTTTATCACAGATTTGGTGCTTTTCCATTGGTGGAAGGTAAAATCCTCTTTAGTGGTTGGCTGTTTTTATTTTAAAGCAGGAAACAAAACAAAAAAACATATTTAAAATCAATAATTGGTCCCATAAGCTATTGGAGCTGTGGAAAGGAGCTGGAGTACCTGGAGGCAACATGCAGAAGTCCACACAGAAAGGTCCCACTCAGCTGGCGAATACAAAACTTCTTGCTAAGACGAGACAGTGCTAACCACCAGACTACTGTGTCGCCTATAACTAATCCAACATTTAAAAATTATGCCCTAATCTAAACGCAGGCAGCTGCAGAAGATGATAAGCAATGCAATGCTGAGAACAATCAGCACCACAATATTTTACTGTCAACTGAAAAAAACGATAACCACAAATTATAAGTGTTAGCTATATTTAGAGTATTTTCACCATTTCATCAGACAGCCGTTTCCGATGAGGAACTGAAGTAATTATACTGCTCTCTCAAAATCCCCCAGACTCCTCAGACAACAACAGTAATTTTGTCATTTTACCTCACAGGACTTACCGATCTGCCGCTGCCTTGTTTGAGTTACTGTGTGGCTTTGAAAGACCACCAACTCTTTTTGTTTTGATGGGTTAATGGCTGATTTAATCTATCAATTCTTCAAAAGAATCAACTAATTGTTTGGTAGGTTTACATAAAACAACTCAAACCACAAAAATGACCAATTTCAGTCACACAAGAAATAAAAAAAACATCTCAATTACAACAAAGTGGCCAGTTTTATAACTTGCCAGTCATTTCTGTATAATTTGTATCATTTCGTTTCCTCAAAATGATGTTGAAGCCAGCACTGAGTGAAACTGAAGACTTGAATGACTCAAACTCCGTCCAACACAGGAGCCGCTTGTGCCGTCAGGCGGTTTCTGTTTATACGTCCTCATCCAGGAAAATGTGAAGATAAACAAGACAAACGCATGAACAGAGGGGTGTGAGAATGCTCTACTATGATTCAGGCTGTAGAAAGACTGACTCACGCTCTATAATCAAAACTTGCAGGCAGCTGGCTGGTAGCTGCTGATAATTCCTCACTCAGGAAAACACAAACACACCACCTTCAGGGTGGTGGAGCCTGTGATTATATATAGCCACAGATACGTACAGGCTGTGAGAACTGGAGCGCTGAAAAGGTGCAGCCGTAAAAATGACAAAGAGCAGAAGGAGAAGCGGCCACTCCCAGGTGTTTGATCAGGTGTATGCCACTTTGACAATCCGATTGTTCAGTCTGACGTCACTAGCCGTGTCTGGGTCTAAACTCCGCTGCAGGTCCATATATCAAACGATCACTGTGGCATTACTGAGAGTTGAAAAACTGTCTAAAGTCTTTCATCTTTAATAAAATGATCAGCGTTCTGCTCTACATATGTGGGTTTTTTGTTTTTGTATTTTAAGGCCAGTAAAGTCCTGTAGTGGATCAGTGAGCAGGAATCCAAGTAAAAAAAAAAAAAAAATGGCAGGAAGACGTTTAACACCTAAAACCCATGTTTAGTTTTTTCCTCTCTCTCTCCATACGTAGCTCCATTTTTTATGCTAGTCTGCCAGCTGAGTTAACTTTAAGTTGGTTTTTAAGTTGCTGCACTTCAAGTCTAATAAAATTTCAAATCTACACCAGCCATACTTCAGGTACTAAAATTACACAACTGTTACTCAGCGAGGCTGATAAAATGCTGTTGTTTGATTGGGGTAAAGTTTCCATTAATCATTTGCAGGGATGCACTAATCTGATATTTGGATTGGATATCAGTCCAATCTAAAAGCTGGATCGGGTATCATCAAAAATGCTCTGACCCGTCGCACAAATTAGTGCCATGACACTAATTCAAACCAGCAACTGTTGTCAAGTTAGCCGACACAACCAAAAAAAATTGTAACTTTCGTTACAAGCGGTGTAAGACTTGCTGAAATACTTTATGACACTTATGGTAATATAATGTTCTGCCGTCACCTGGCTTTATATTTTTCAGCTTCCCCTCTACAGGGGAGAACCAGGGAAGGAGAATCTAACGTGGCCGTTATTAACAGCAGCAAAGACTAACAGACAGCTGAAAATAAACTAGAGTGAATAAATTAAAGGGATAATATAAATTAATTTTGTTTTATTATGTTCATCTGTACCTTAAATTTAGAAAAAACAAAAGAAAAACCTATTACCAGTACAGTTTATATTTGTAGAGATAATTGTTTTGTAGTTACGAAGTTACGAAACCAGTGTTCAATTCATTGTCTTACACAAAAGAACGATTCCCGGTCCTTTTTTAAAAAAAACATAATCACAGCTCATTAATGTGACACTGCTATCAGATTACTACTGGATTTCAGCTGATACCCAAAGTCATTGATCTATATCAGATCAGAACTGTAGGAAGTAGGACTGGTACATCTCTGGTTGCCATTTCTTGGCCAAATGAAGGCTGGCTGGAAATCCTAAGTATATTTGACTTTGAGGGTGATTCCCTGGATTGACAAAATATGTGATTCAACTAAACTGTCATGTTTAGTTCAAAGCCCAACAGAGTGACAGTTCTAATAATATTCTGCGAATTAAACATAAATTCATATTAGATCAACAAAATTTATTAGTGTAGCATGAGGCAGGAGCCCGAGGAGGAAGGTAGGCAAATGTCCAGAATCAAACTCTTGGGGAAATACCTTTAAGTTGTGGAATTTGCCTCAAGTTTGTTCTGTTTGACAGGGAATGACCTCCTAAAACCGCCATGGGGCACTAAAACTGAAAGCCCATTACTGAAAGAACAAACATCATAAAAACATACCTGCCAGCACGCAATCAATCACAGTGCCAGCTGAGTCATTGGATTTTTCTTCTGTGACAATCAACAACTCAAACCATACTGTCAAGATGCTTCTGATTTGCAAGTGTGACATCATGCATTAGTAGCTGTGTTTCGTGGCGCCACTAGATTTGATTTTAGGCATCAGTGGAAATTTGTACATTTCACCAAAGATGGAATTTCGCCCACGGTGTTAGGATTCTGTGGAAAAATAAACACAATTTTTATATCCCAACATTGCAAAATTTTCCACTAATTAAGCGTTCAATCCCGCTAATGAGATTTTATGATCAATGAAGATTAGGCCTCGCCTAACCTTGCGTAATGTAGGACTATTGATATTAGAGAAGAAGTTTGTCGATCACTTTATAAGTTCAGTGATCTCAGATGTGAATACCTTGTGCTTTCCTTTCCCCCCCCCCCCCATGTTGGTAAAATGGAAATCTTAAGTTTTGCCATGTCTGCACGGTTAAAAAAGAAAAAGAAAGCGTTTCAATATAACAAACATGTATTTTTGAGGGCATCTGTTAAGAGAGTCATTTCCATTTTAACATAGTGTGGAAACCCATGAAAGAGCTGACACAACGATGTGATGCCCAAGGCAGCAAATATCACAGTCAGACAGTGAACTTATTATTCGTAACAGACTGTAAAAGACATAAACAAAGGAGTCAGCTGGGGGCACTTGTGTAATTATAATGATAGCACTGTTTCAAATGATATCAAGCTTATTTTTCTGGATTATGTAAGATTTCTTTCAAAAGAGGCTCTGAATCATGGTCACAAGCCAGAAACCAACGTAAGAGTCAGCCGAGTGATATCGTTCAGGCTTTACACAACATTTTCCACGGAGCTGGGATCTCTCAGCAGCTTCCACTGATAGCAGAAAGGAAGGACTAGAGGAACTAGAGGTTCAAAGTATGTGTGAAACTGATATCCTGAGCCACAAATCATCCATTATGCTACTGTACCGCTTTTGTAAACTCATTCATTTAAGCTAAATACCACCCCCCCCCCACCTGTTACAGGATAATTCTTACAAAATGAGGCACTCCAGCACAAATTTTGGGTTATTTTTTGAGCTGTCTAATAACAACAAATGTTGCAATAATGGAAACCATGCGTCTTAAACTTGATTTAAAAGGAATTTTTGGCTACCTAGGGGCAGTCAAAACAAGTTTTAGACATTATGCGAAACAGATATGTTGTTTCCTCTTCCAAGTTTGTTTTGCTTTAGCGGGGGGAAAAAATATCAAGCCCTTTAGCTTAGGTAACTTTGCCCATTTGGCTAATTCAAGTCACTGTACTGGACCTTTTGACTCTATTCATGACTTTAACACTTTAACACCTTTAATCCATTTTCTGCTAAATACAATTACTGGATTTGCAGTTTATTAGACCACTAGCCCATTCATTTTGTTATTATCATCATTTTTGGTAAAGTTTTTATCATTTCTTTTAGTTAGCATGAAATTAGCAAAAACGCTTATCACCTGATACTTTCATACACTATAAATTTAGCTTGCTAACCAATCTTGTCACAAGGGCTCGCCACAGCAGCTTGCACTGCATGTCTAGTTGTACGCTGGATGCCAATGGTCAGTTGGTTAGCATTATAGTGATGCTAGGTACCTTCATCTTCACTACAAATTCTGGTATTATTTCCAAGTGGTTATAATATAAGCACCCTTTTAACGCACTTAGCGATTCAATTCTTCCTTAACATAAAAAATTATTTATATCACCTTTAAGCTACCAGAGATCAAAGTGGCAAAGTTACTTATACATTTAGGCCAACAATACATAATTCCCAGCCACATAAGCAAATATATACATATTGGGTTTTTTTTTTTTTAAAAGCGATCTGAAAGCCACCATAACTGATATTTATGCTTAAAAGAATAACTACCCAACAAGTGATAAATATCCTATCACCTAATCGACTGATCAGGTAGCTCCAGTCTTGCACAGCACTTTCCACTATGCATCATTGCTCTTACTGGCAGCAAACCTTGCTGTCTGTCTCGATGCTGTGGCAGCTGGTGCCAGGCGTCGGGTGTGTTGATGTAAGCAGCCTGTGACACCATTTGTGGCCCCGCCCACTTGGGATGCACAGAGCAGACACGGCGAGCCAGTCCCACAGGTAGACACACCTGAAAGCCGGCTGAGCAACAGGTTGGAGGCGTTTACACACTTCTAGTGCACGTTAGACACCTTTTGTTTCTTACTGGCACAAGTCTGGCATACCTGAAGATTTTCCTCTAATATGACTTCCAAGGGAAGGATGATCCCAGAGTAGATTTTAATCAACTAGACTAAAGGCAGTGGATGTCCTATAAAAGATATCAATCAATGCTGCTGAGCAACAGATACAGAATGGGCCATTAACACATGGAGTGTTACGGGAAATCATGAAGGCTAGACACACCTTTTGAGTTACGCATAGCTCACATCATTAAGGAGATAAAGACAGAGGACTATAAAATGTGTCACTATGGAAACATTACATGAACACAAAAGTGATACAATCAGAAAATACATCAGGTTCAGGAGAATTAAGGTCAATATAATGCGAGTCTGCGATATCAGCTGATAATAACTAAATATATGGATGTGATAAGAGGCAGAAACATTGTGTCATCATAAAGTGTGCCTGGATTACAAGCAGCACATTAAGTCACGGTAAATCTGGATTATTTAGAAGTCTTAAATCCTAAATACACAAGAGTTAAATAAACTCGTTTATACAGCAGCAGAGTCACACTGTAATTCATCGCATGTATATATCCGACGGTACGTAAACCACAGAGTCACACTTCAGCTTGGGTTGGTAAAACAAAGTCACAACACAAGCCATCGTGACACATTACACGACACTGTAAAGTACATATGAAGCAACAAAGCCAACACATAAGCCACTACAGAAACACTATTTTCAGACTTTTACAGCTGTAACCACCTTAAACATACAGTAAACTCAATAATGAGGTAATATCGATAAATATTAGTTCACTTTAAAAAATGTGAACACCATGAAATAAAACTCGTTTTAGGGAACCGGAGAGACATCATGGGTACACCTTAAATTGTATAAACACTACAAATTCACTAGTTCAGAAAGCTAAAAGTCACCTTGTAAATCATCATACACACATTATAGGTCGCATTAAGAGGTAAGGGCACTGTGAACTATGTGTATGCAAGTATCACAGTTACCACTGAAGACACAAAAACACCCTAAAAAGTTACTGTAAGCTTATTTTGTAGAAGCCGAGCCACCTTATAAACCTTTCTATGAAGATTACAGTTTCATTTAAAAGATTTAAACACTAGAACTAGGCGCACTTGATGCAACAAAAACTTCAATTCAAAATTTAGACTAAACTTTGAGCACCAAAGTCACAATATAAGCTAGTATAGATTATAGTTATACTTATTATAGATGATAATAACGCAAGGTTATTATCAAGTCGACTTGGAGAAGTTAAGTCACATTATTAAGCAATTATTTGAGTAAAACGCCCAACTTTAAAGTGATTTAAAAAGCACAAAATAAAAAGGAAACTCAATTTATGGCCCCAGAGTTCCATTATGAGTACACTTTAAACGATATAAAATACCACAACCTCACAATTTCAATAAGCTAAATAACTTTATGGGTCATTAAATCCACACTATAGGTCACATCAAGAGAAAAGGCCCTGTAAACTAAACTTTGAGCACCAAAGTTATGATATAAGCTGGTATAGAGGTATTGGAATTACACTTATTACAGATGTAAACACCCAAAGGTTGATAGAGCAAGGTATTGAGCAACTATGTAAATATAATGTCAAAACTTAAGGGATTTAGACACCATAAAATAAAAGCCAGCTCGATTTAAGGAACCAAAGCTACATTTTACACAAGTGTAGCTTCATTTCACAGCGCAGAGCCACAATCTGGGGAAGCTACATCACTTTATGAGTCAGCACATGCACATCAAAGGTCGAATAAACAGGTATAAATACACAATTAGACACCATGTGAGATTTTGACCATAAACTCATTTTCCACAGCTAGAGAAGATCTGACGAGTCACTTTTCCCTGATGTTTTTTTAACTGGATGTGGAGACCTACGTCTGTTTATTTGAATACACAGCGCTGTATGTTAGTATGTTCCTATGGCTCATATACACAACAGGTAATCACTCTTACAAAGGAAAGAAACATGCAGCAGCAGTTGCACAATCTCCCCTCCACTTCTCATAAAGACCCGCTTCAGTTTTCTTATGAGGACGATTGAAAACCCAGAGAAGAGCAGCAGCAGCACGTCCACCTTTCTCCTTACCTGCATACCAGGAACTTCCATGGTTACTTCGAAGTATGAACGCCCTGTTCCTCCTCCAGGTTTGTCACTTTTTATTCTCCTCCTTCTTTGACTACTGCCTTCTACTATATATATTTTTTTTAATCCTCGTCGAGCTTCTTCACAAGGAAATAAACTTCTCGAAAGAAAAATAAGTAAAGAGGTTTGACTTCGAAGTGGAGGAACTGTATCCGAGAGGAACGGCGGTTTAACTTGCAGGCGGCTGAAGTGAACAAACTACAAACACACAGTGACAAAGTGAGCACAGAAGAAGAAGTGCACGGAGAGGATGACGCGCAGCTTTCTGCCTCCTTCAAGGGAGGAGCGACGGTGTGTGAATGTCAGCTTCGCACACACTTCTACTGCCACCTGCTGTTCATAACTGTTCCTATCTGTGGTTCATGCTGCCTTCAGGTGCAAGTCCAAAACTGCTTCGAATCAACAGCTGCCTACACTTACCGGCCACTTCATTAAATACATCGGTTCAGGTCAATTCAATTTTATTTATATAGCACCAATTTATAACAGGAGGCACCTCGAGGGCTTTATACTGAAGGGTTTAAGAAGAAGTTCCAACTATCAGATGACCCACTATGTGCAGATGCTTGGAAACAGTGGGAATGAAAAACTTTGAACAGGAAGAAACTTCCACCAGAGCCAGACTCAGGGAGGGGTGGCCATCTGACACAGCTGGTTAAGGGTTAAGGGAAGGAAGACAGGACAAAGGCATAGTGTGGAAGAGAGCCAGAGATTAATAACAACTAATATTTAAATATACAGTGTGTGAAAAAAGGCGACTGAAGAAGAAACTGCATCGTGGGAATCTCACAGTAACCTAGATCTAATGCAGAGTAACTAAGGGAGGATTCAGGGTCACCTGATCCAACCCTAACTATATGGGTTATTAAAATCCTTTTATACTATATAAAACTATGTAGTATTTATTAAAATAATGTAATAATCCCTAAGGACAAATATGCAACAGGGGGCTCCAATCGACAACTCTGAGATTAAGAGGCTCATGCTCTTCCAACTGAGCTGGCCAGGCTTGGAAAGTTTGAAGCCTAATCTTAAAAGTAGAGATAGTGTCTGTCTCCTGAATCCAAACTGGAAGCTGGTTCCACAGTAAAGGGGCCTGAAAGCTGAAGGCTCTCCCTCCCATTCTATTTTTAAATACTCTAGGAACAACAAGTAAGGTTGCAGGCTGAGAGTTCAGTGTTCTAATGGGGTGATATGGATTAGGATAAGATGGGGCCTGATTATTCAGACCTTGTATGTGAGGAGCAGGATTTTGAATTCAATTCTGGATTTAACAGGAAGCCAACAATGGGAAGCCAGTATGGGAGAAATATGCTCTCTCTTTTCTAGTCCCTGTCAGTACTCTTGCTGCAGCATTTTAGTTTTTAGGACAACCTGATAATACTGAATTGTAGTAGTACAGCCTAGAAGTGATAAATGCATGAACTAGATTTTCAGCATCATTCTAAGTGGGCGTCTAAATTCATAGCCTGCATCCTCCTGAGGCTGCATTTGTAGGTCGATTACGTCACGCGTCGACGGCTGTCCCAATTCGTAGACTCCTCCAAATGCAGCAGACAAACGCATCCTCCTTTTCCCCAGATTTGAAGGATGGGTCGGGTGTATCCTTCATGGCCCACCATATCCCAGAATTCATAGCGCAGCCCAGCCAATTCCACTTTCCAACAATGGCCGAAACTACTTAGTTTTAATATTACTCTTATTCCTCTTTCTGGGTCACAAAATAAACTTTTAACATATTTTCAGGCGAGAATGTAGGTGTGTAAACTTCAAATATCTGCTCGATTTATTAAGACATCAATATTTGCAAAAAGTGCTCTAACTTTTTTCGGAGACGTCTGTTACCCACCAGCTTGATAGCTAGCCGGGGGATCAAGGCTCACTAGAGCCGGCAAGAACATCAAACTCCTGGCACATTGTTTTCAGTCCCCCGCGGTCTTTCGCTACTCAGGTTAAACATAATATAATATAATATAATATATTCACTTAGATAACCTAAAAATTTTATTGTTTGGCTTTTTCAGTGTTTTATTTGTTTGTGAGTAAATTGGTTTGGCTGAGATTATAGCTAAATAAATGTCAAACGGAAAACTGATTAAACAGCAGTGTGACATGATTGAGAAGTTACACCAATATCCTGTTATATTTTAGATAGCAAGGAGCAGACGGCTGAGTTTATTAAACTCCACTGAAACAGCCGGTGATGCAAATCTGAAGACTAGACGGTCCAATTTCACAGCCACTCACTTCCAGCCTTCGAAGGACCTGGTCCACATAGACTGTGAAGGCCGGGTCCTCAGGAGGATGCAGCCTATGAACTTGGACACGGCTAAAGACAGGATGTTTCTAATTTTAGAGAAACTGTCCAAATGCAAGAAAGCATTATATTGAAATAGAAGAAATATATTGGTTTAGCATGCTTAAAAATTCCTTACTGTGTTACTGGAGGCCAAGGTAATGCCATCCAGATTGAGTGTCTAGTTAGAGACAATGTTTCTAAGATTGTAACTGATTGCTAAAGACAAAATCTATTCAGCCAATCACATGGGAGCAACCCGACAGAATTGGGCAACTGTGCTCAACGCGACCCACTGAAGTTCAAGTCAAATCAGAAGAGCGTCTCTGGCTGACTTCAAACCTGGCAGCAGCAGAAGACCTCACCGGTCTTTTATGCTGCTCCTTTCAGCAAAGAAAATGAACTTGAGGCTACAATTTACATGAGCTCATCAAAACTGGACCATAGAAGGTTGGACAAATATTGTCTGGTGTTTTTGCATGTCAGTGTCTGCTGAAACATTCCAATGGTATGGTCACAGTTTGACATAAACAAGATGAAAACATGTATCCAGTCTTTGAACCCCACTATACCAGCTGAGTACCACAGCCTACCATAGTATTACTGTTCACCATGTCCATTCCATGGTGACCACAGCTTACTCCCCGTCTACTAGATTGACTGGCAGCTCTGTGATCTGAAAAACAAATCTGCTTAAGGGTATCAATAAAGAAGAAACACGGCAGATCAGAGGTGAAGATTTATTTGTTGAGTCAAATATTCTTTAATGTCTTTTGAAGAAAAAAAAAGATGAACTGGCCCTTCAAACATGAATCTCCTTTTCTCGACGGTCCTGGAAGGCAGCTTCAAGTTTCCATCTGACGTCACCCGGAAGCGGGGGACGGGGGGTGGAGCCCGGGAGAAGATGGCGGTTCTTCGCTGTAGGCGAGATCCCTGCGGCGTTATCTGCCTGATTTTAACTTATTTCAGCGTGTTTTATGCGGACTATGTGGTCATACAGTACGTGCTCATCCCCGCGTACTCGGACAGGTGGGTGTTTTGCATTTTCACGCCTTTTTAAACCCCTTAAAATCCCTCAATATGTCGTCCGCCTCTTTGCTGTGCCTTCATTCATTTGACAGCAAACAGATCAACAGTAACGGCATCTTCACGATTTCACCCTCGGCGCAGTGAAACTAAATCAAATCTCGTTTGTTCTCACTGTAATGTGGCTTTAATCGCGTTCCCATTCACGTCTTTGGTTTTGTAACCGGGCTCGCGCTCCATCACAGGTGGCTTTCGGTTTGTTTTCGTAGCTGAGGCGTTTCATTAGCCTGCTCCGGAGCCGACGAGTCCAGCTGTCGTTCAAAATTTTGGGTGATTTAAAGTTGCTCTGCGTGTCTGAGAACAAAAATCCTCTTTAAAACCAGAATCGCAGCTTCATCTAAATCAACGAGAGTTGCTCTTTAATTCGTCCTAAATTCAAAACTGCGTTAACCAAGTCTTCATGCCAAATTCAGACTTTCCTGAGCTGAGAAGCGCGCATTTCCTCAATTTCCACCCAAATATTTTAAATGTTAGCGTCACAAAATGTTTGTATGTACTCTTATTTTCAGTCAAATGTAGTGCTTTGTGCTTATTCTGTGTAGTTTTGTATGATATTGGATGTAACCAGGACTATTTAGAAAGCAAAGGAGACATTGATGAGGGCTAATATTTCTGCGGTAAAACGTATTTTATTAAAATTGTAAAGTTGTCAAAGTTACAGAGCAGTCATCCAGCCCCTTCAGAGAAACTTATGCTCAGTTAAGTTGTAGTTTAATGCAAAAATAAATAAATAAATCGGCTTTTCTTTGTCTTTTGTGATCATGAACATTTACAGGATATTTACCCAATTTCCCTCGGGGTCAACCTTCAGTTTCAATAAAGTTTTATTGAATTGAATTGAAATGTACCGTGGACTCCTTAAAGCTCTAATAACTTGCTTTACTTCTGTCATTGTACTGCTGTAGGGTCTTTACCTTAAACATAAGCACCCAGAGGTGACTGCTGTTGGTATTTGGCATTATCTAAATAAAATTGAATTGAATTCTATTAAGAAGATTAAATGATGAAGTGTAATAATCGCATGTCTCTTCTGTCTCTGACAGTGTGTGGTGTACTCTCCACGGGTCAGTGTTCAACCTGATTCTGCTGCTGCTGCTAGCCTGCCACTCTAAAGCTGTTTTCTCAGATCCTGGTCAGTAAGACACACACACACACACACACACACACACACACACACACACACACACACACACACACACACACACACACACACACACACACAAACGCCCTGTGTGTCATATTTATCTCTCATAAAGTTAAAGTCTGTCTTTTATACCCCCAAAAGTTGATTCTGTTCATCTGGACGTAGCGTTTTCAGTGGGACAAACATTTGGTCACTCATCCGAATGACTTCTTCAGTCTCATCTCACTGCAGGGTTCCCCAACCCTATAAGTAGTACATTGGCACAATAACTGAAACTGTGTCGCTTTTTAACGTACTGATAGTTCATTCAGGGCTGGTAGCAGTCTCCCTTTGTTTCAGGGTAAGGCAGATATCTTTTTATAAACCGCTAACTTTCCTCTCTGAAAGTTTTTCAGCTCTTCATCATAATTTCTTTCACTATTCAGCTCACAAACACGTAGCACGAGTTTCTCACTGCTAGTCCATCTTTATAAAGAAAAAGAAAACGCACACGCTGTGGGTTCTGGGTGGAAACATCCAAACAAATGTCTTTTGTGTCTGTGTGTTTAGGCATGGTGCCTCTTCCTGACACGGCCATCGACTTCTCGGACCTCCGCTCTCAGTCGTCTCGGATGAACGAGCGGGTGAGTCGCAAGAACACAGAAATCTTTGTGATCCTCCTGATGAGACGCGCACACTTACACAAATTAAGTTTCAGGAGAATCGGTTTGGGGACGTTTTCCGCAGTTTTCCTCGGTCACGTGTGGCACTGAGAGCGTAACGACAGCATCAGACGCGTTCGGACTGCTGGAAAAATCCTCCGTGTGGTTTAGGGGAGAAAGCCGCCAGGACAGAGCAGGAAGGAGGCGGCACAGATGACGCCCACTCGCTCGGGAGAAGAATGTGATTCTCACATGAGCGGAGGCTGAGATCACAGAGCCGGCAGGTTGAAAAACAAGATCAGCCTGAAAATGATATCACGATACTGCAAGCGGGGAAATCTGATATTTCTGACGATGTAGAGGAAATACCGGACAGTGTTTTATTGAAGCCTGCTAGACAACAGTATTTCTAAGTGCAGTTAAATAAAAGGCATTTTCATCCTTCCTTTGATGAGCTGCTGTCACTGATGACAGCACGACCTGGTAAGTTTGTTGGCTTGGGCTTGCTTAACCAGCTGCTCAGAGCCCTGCTCAGAGCCCTGCTTTACCCCTGTGTAACTACACCCGTCATTTCAAAGCACCGTCAGCTCTTCTTGTCATTCTGAGATTTTCAGTGGGAGTGAGCAGAATGGACAGGATTAGAAACGAGTCCGTCAGAGGGACGGCTCAGGTCGAGCTGAGATGGTGCGGACGTGTGCAGAGGAGGGAGAGTGGATATATTAGACAAAGGATGGTGAGGATGGAGCTGCCAGCCAGGAGGACATGTAAGGGTTGGTGTGATAGTGAGATGGAGATGATCCATTGTGATCACTCCTAAAAGAAGCAGCAGCTTGAGCTTCCTGTTGTATGGAGCACAGCTAACGAGCGCTCCAGGTCACATGGTCAGGTCTTTCAGGTCACACGTCTCCAGTTGCTAGCATCACCTCTTTGGTAGCCTGGTTGTACTCGACAGGTGTTTATTAAATTCTTTCCACACCAGTTTGTGTTTGGTTGAAGCGGCTCTTTTATTTTGGTACTAAATCTAAATCGCTGGCTCCCACACCGCTCTCACTGTCGGTCGTGCTCGGCCTCGTCTCGTCGCACACGCTACGAAACATAAACGTGTGGCCGGTGTCGCTGTAGTGATGATGTGATAGTGATGAATAAAAATTCAGACACATGCGGCACAGCTGAGTGTCAGTTCATGCCAGCTGAGGATGATGGTAAAAACGGCAGGGTCTTGGGTAGGGCTGTTCGATATAACGATATATATCGGATGACGATATAAAAACGTCTATCGTTTCATTTAACGCTACCGTTTGTTTCCTGGTGTTGCAAAATAAACTGTTTACGACAATATTGTTTCATGGTTTTGATGGTCACTGTAGTGGCTATATTCATTTCCTAAAGTTCTCTCTTTCTCTTATATTTAATATAACCACACTACGAACGGACAAGTGCCTGTTTTTATGCGTTGTCCTTAGCAACAACTACGGTAACACCATCGCGTGTCCGCTTGTTTATTTTCCACATAAACCTTTCACAATAAAGCTCAAGATCCTGTTGAGACTTTTCAAAATAAACTGAATCACGTGAAAGAGCAGATTATTTACGGATGAGAAGCAAAAAAGAGCCGCCAGGTGCTAAAAATAAACCTTAGACTCAAACGTTAGAACAGGCTTTTCCCCGCAGCACGCCGTGTAATAAATACTCACAAAGAAAACGGCGGCCTTTACAACTTATGACTAAAAATGTATCGTTTCATACATCTGTTAAAACACTCGACTCCAGCTACATGACGCGCAGCTGGAAACACTTCCCGCAAGACGAGCTGCCCGAGATTCACAGAATTTATAGAAAATGTTACGTTTTTGTGTTTATATCGTTATCAGGACGATAGAATTCTTATATCAGGATATGAGATTTTGGCCATATCGCACAGCCCTAGTCTTGGGTAACCTAATTGGCCGGCTGCTGGGCTATTTGGACCAATGACTGCGTTTCCATCCATCGAGTTCACCTACACCAAACTGACTGAAATGATCCGTCACTAATCTGTAGCGTAGTTTGCTGCAGGCTGACAGCAGTTCACCTCTCAGTATCAGTGAAACCTTTCGAGTCGGGGTGATGTGACGCCGTCTGCATTTTTAATGACCTGGAGATGAGAGAGGGAGGGAGAACTGAAACGTGTGGATGGATTTCTGCAGGTTTGAGGGGGGAAAGTGCTGATTTTTATATGTGGGAAGTAAGACTGGGCAGCTTTAAAAATGTATTCTTTACAGCTAAGAGCAGAACCAGAATGATAGCGGTTGTTTTTAATCCCACAGATTATAAAAACTTGTATGAGAGCAACACTGACGCTAAAAGAACAAACACTGGAAGAGCTCCAAATTCCTACTTTTGTTCCCACCCTGAACTCAGCAGTGATGTTTGTGGCTTGAAAATAAGCAAAAACAAGCTGAACGCTAATGACAGAGAGGGAGTGTCGGTGGATGGCAGCTGTACTCTGAGCTGTAATTTTACCAGGTTTGCACCGTGTTTATCTCAGCGCGCCTTCATTCACGTCCCAGCTGCACTCGTGTCTGCTTCACAGCGTGTTATTATGCGCTTACGAGCTTACAGCTGTCTGTAAAGTGTGTTCCTGCCAAAAAAGGAAACCCTGAATGCGTGCCTATAAGTTTGGATCATATTGTATGATTTTTATTTTTTTATTTTTTTTAACTTTAAAGCAGAAATGATTGGTGCACGTGCAGCTGCTCCTCCTCACCCTCAGCCTGCACTTGGGAGTGTTTGAGGTTTTAACACATGAACTGCTGCGCTGCTGTGTTCAGGGCTGCGAGGGCTGGACGGTGTGCAGTCGCTGCGAAACCTACAGACCCCCCAGAGCGCATCACTGCCGCGTCTGCCAGAGGTGCATACGCCGCATGGACCACCACTGTCCCTGGTGAGAACACGCCCTCGTCTGTCCGTCGGCCTGCCACCCCCCACCTTTACGCTCTGTTTTTACACCTCCAGCATCTTCTCATCTTTTCTGATGTGCGTGTGTCATTTTTAGGATCAATAATTGTGTCGGGGAGCTAAACCAGAAGTATTTCATCCAGTTTCTCTTCTACACTGGTGAGCACACAATTCACACTGCCTGTCGAAATGATGACTTTTTAGAAAACACACAAAAGTTTTGTGTAAAGTTTGTGAACACCTCCAGCGTGTAAAGTTTTCACACGCTGGAGGTGTTCACAAAAACACAGACAAAGGTCCGCTCTGGGAATGTGGTGAGCTGCTGCTGCTGCTTTCACCTCAGTCTGAAAAGTGAAGGTAGAGCTTCTCAGGCTGTGATTTGTGACGTGATGTCTGTGCGCAGGTATGGCCAGCCTGTACTCCATGGTGCTGGTGGTGTCGGCGTGGGTGTGGAGAATAAGGAACGAGCGAGGCGGTGACGCAGAGAAGGAAAGCGAGGAGACGCCCAGCAAACACCTGATAGTGTGAGACAGAGCGACCTGTGACGGCTGGTTTTCAGGGTGAAGCGTCAGGCTTGTGACAGTTTCCTTCTCTTTGTCTCAGGGCGCATTACATCATCCTCCTCGTGGAGTCGGTGCTGTTTGGTGTGTTTGTCATGGTCATCTTCTACGATCAGGTACACACACACACACACACACACACACACACACACACACACACACACACACTTTTAAGTATTAGAGATCAGTCTAATGAAAACATGTCGTCAGTCAGAGGTGATGCAGGCATGTTTTAAGTCGTCCCTCATGCAGTACACAGCTTCTTCCTGTCTTTGTCTTTCACAATAAAAGCCCTACACATACAGATTGCATTCCTATTATGTAGATCTTTGGATTAGTAGAGTAAAACACTGCTGTCATTTAAAAACCCTAAACGGTGTTAAAGAAACGTTACTATATCGCATGTTTGACCGGTGGGTAGCGCAGGTCAAACATGTGAAATTAAGAAGACGACTGTCTGTTTTCTGCCAGTAACCTTGAAGCTCCTTAAAGAAACAAAAGGAAAAAAATCACGTGCCCTCGTTTGTGGTTTGTCTTCTCTCAGCTGGTCTCCATAATCACAGACGAGACTCCCATCGAGCAGATGAGAAACAGGCTGATGATTAAAGACAGGGCTTCTTCGTCCTCTTCATCCTCCACCCCCTCCTCACAGCTGCCTCACCACCCTTCACACACCCGCAAGCCGAAGCTGGCCCTGTTGCGGGAGGTCTTTGGGAGAGGTGCGCTGGTTTTTTGACACCTACGTCTCGCCGGCGCTCCAAATACGTAAAGCACTGTTTCATCTCTCTTTCCGTCTTTGCAGGGTCGGTCTTTTGCTGGCTTCTCCCGCTCCACTCCAGCCCTCCGTCAGTTGGAGGCATCACCTACTCCGCCCTGCCTGACTACGACGTCTGACTCGTGGGCACAAGAGGGGACGGAGAGGAGAGAGAAGAAAAAGGGAAGGCGAGGGAGGTTTTTGTGTGCTTGTGTGAGCGCGTGAATGAATTTTTTGCATATTTATGATGTCTTATCTCTGGAACTGAGGGGGTGAGAGTAAAAGGGATGAAGGCCGAGGTGTGAATGAATGAAGAATGAATAATGCACCAAGTATGACTCTCCTCCAGGACCTAAACACAATGTTTTTGCTCATGAAAACCTATTTCTCATCTTTCCTGGCACGAGGAAAGAGCACTGACCGCCCCCCGATGTGTCCTGATGTGCAGTTTTATTACCAGCAGTTATAGGAAAGAGCTACTCCTGTGTGGACTCTGGGATTTGACTGGTGTGGCTTTTAGACAGTTTCACACTAAACAGGCTGAATTACAAAGGTCTAAATATAATGTCCACTAAACCCAACGACAGGCGCTGCTAAAGAGACGTAAATGCAACATGCACATCAAGTGCGTCCAAAGCTGTGGGAGGGGGGAAAACGAGATGCGCAGTCGCTTCAATGTTCTTTAAAGAGTAACTCAAAAACGGGTACAAGTCACCTGACCAGGGTTTAAATCCTGACAGGCGAAGAACTTGACCTTGTGATTCCTCGTGTTGTGAGGGTGAGTCGATGCCTGTCTTTCATGTTCAGTTCAAATACTGATCACCATCAGCTCTGCCTTTAACAATAGATTTCATATAGCTGAGTTATGAGACTGAGCTTGGCGTCATACTTGTGAGACATCTCTCTTTATGGCACGATGCTTAAAATTTAGTTAAACCTCCAGATTTTTATTCATGGAAATTACTTTTCTATTCGGTTCAATTCAGTTTTATTTGTGTAGCGCCAAATCACAGCAACAGTCAGGTCAAGGGGCTTGTAACGTAAAGACCCTCCAGTAATACAGACAAAATCCCAACAATCACATGACCCCAGTGAGCAGGTGAAACTACACGACCAGCTTTGCATGATTTAAAATTAAAAATAAGCCTTATTTATATTAAATAAAGCTCCTCCCACTTTAAGACAGCTTTCTTCTCATTGGCTGCCCCTGGTCACTCTGTGCATTTGTGTATGTGCGAAACGTATCATTTGTACAGAGAGCGTGTAACCTCACCTGTCCGAAACTTCCTCCAAATATGGGTATGGAGCCGTTCTTTAATCCCGTGAGTGTAAGAAGAGGAAAACCGTCCTTTGAGTTACTCTTTAATTAAAATGCCTGTGACGTTTCAGCCACGGTGACCAGCTGATGTCCACTAACAGTCAGATATCAGTCAAATCCCAGTGCTTTACTGCTTTATTCAACCAGTATTTATGCTGGTGATTGTTTTACCACTCAAGCTTTCATCAGCCTCCACAGGAAGTTTCTAAAATAGGTCAGTTCAGCTTCCTGGTTCATCTCAGTGTTTCTTAATCATACACTGCAGCACGATAGAGAGACTATTTGAGTTTTTATGTACAGTCGAGCTTTAATTATTCGGGATGCACTGATACTGAATTCGTTAGGTTCTGTGTGTTTTGTGTGTTTTCTCTGTTTGTTTTCCGTCCACACTGGTGAAGCCTTGTGGTGCAAAACATGTCAAGCTTTAAATTTTGTTTATGCAACTACTGTTTACCATGGTATGCTTTGTGGCCATAAGTACTTAGGCTTCTTCAATCTACGCTGGTGTTCAACCAGAAAGTTTATCCACAGGGATATTTGTACGTTTTGATGGTGGGGCTCTATTGGGAATGAATAAGCCCTCTAACTGAAGCATCCAAATACTTTTAGTCACATAGTTTATTAACGTGTTTACGTGGAGGGCAGTTAATTATCTATTTTTATTCTCGTGCTCAACCAATCTTAAATGGTTTCTATATTTATAACATTCATTTGTTTTATTCTGAAACATAAATGCATTAGCTTCCTGTGCAGTCATGTCCAGGATGACAAGCGTGTGTGGGAATGTTGAATTTTTGTTTTAGGGTTTTTGTTTTTTTACTCATTCTTCTGTTTGACGTGCTACTAAACTTTGTTACGTTTGCAGATTTCTTACACTATTATTACGCACACATGCACACACACATATAGTTTGGTGCAATTGAAGGTATAAAAAAGAGGCTGCTTTTGGGGGGGAAAGGATTTACTACACTGAAATCTGTTTGACAGTGAAACACAAACTCAGAGTTCACCAGTGAGTATTCTGCGTTATCTCAGTGAAGGGACGACTCTTAACTTAGTTATGGTTTCTAACTATTCTGTGGAATTAACTCTAACAAGTGTGTGTTTTTATGTGAGGGGTGGGGCTGCCTTTCACTGCTGACCTGTTACTTGGATATATTTGAAAGTATATATGACCAGAGTCGGGCGATTTATCAGCACATTGTATTTTTAACACAGGAAACAGTCTCAAATGGATGATGGTGATCATGTGATACATTTTATAAAGTAAACTGGTGGCTTTGTATTGGAAAAGAGTCAGAGGTCAGACATGAAGGCAGCTCCACCCTCTGTGTGTTTTATGTATGTTTGTATATATTTTTTCATTTCCTTGTCCAACCTGGGCTGAACAATTTTCTGCGAATTGTCCATTTTCTCAGAGTACTCGCTGCAGCCCTCAGAGGTTTCGATCAAAACTTTCCAGCTGAGAGATGAAGTTACATGACTTAATCTGCCTTTTTTATATTTTAACATGTTTTTGGATATTTATTAACAATTTAAAGGCAAAATATTAAAGATTAGAGAGATGTTATGAAACAGCTGTAGAAAGACTTCTAGTTCTGCATTCACATTGTGAACAACGTGGGGCTGCTGGTGCAGAAATGCATAGTTTATTTTGACCTTTAAACGTTACACTTGAAATTATACTAAATATTTTTACAGTAAGAATGAGTCAAAAAAATGTTGAAGCACACATGTACTGCTACTTTTTTTTGTTTTTTTGTTGTTGTTGTTGTTAATGTGGACATCCCACATATCTGAAAAAATATGTAGATCTGGGACTAGTGGCTGCTTAGCTTAGCTTAGCTTAGCATTGGACCTAGAAATTAGCTTATCCAAAATCAGCATAGTGATGTGTGGTGTCAACCAATGAAAGTTGCTTGAAGGCCAAAGGTGGAGCTCTACGTCAAGTGCTACTACTGCCACTTTTGTCTAGCCTGCAGGTATCTTCTTTGGAGTCACACAATATTGGACGATCACAAGGGGTTTTTTTCTTTTTCTTTTTTTTTTTAGACTTAGCTAGAAAAATTACTTGGCTATGCTAAAGAAAAGATCGTTTGACTGTGCAAGTTGAGAAATTAGGCTAAATGTACCTACACTGCAACAACATGACAGAAATTGATTGCAATAAACTTGTCAGAATGTTGAATTCAAGCATCCTTTCAGGGTCAGGGCTAACTAACATAGTAAGATTTTCCAAAAGAAACACCAGCATTTTTGTTACAAGTTAAGTCTGCTATGACAATATTTCCAGAGAGAAGCTCATCTTTAAATGGGAATTGATTTGAGGTAGACTGGAGGCCACTGTGGCATTGCACTGGCTCAGTCTGAACCAGTCTCTGGCCACTTTCAGTGTAACTGGGTGGCTAGCTGGTTTAAGTCCTGATTATACTCGGACATGGACAGATGGAGACATGATGGCAGAGTTGCTATATTTTAATGTAATGTCTCAGCAGATGAGTCCGTTAAGTCAGAAGAAACATGCAGGTCGGCAGATGTCTGGATAGACCCTGGCACTCACTGTCTGACGAAGAAAATTTATGTCACTTAAATACCAGCGGACTGGCTGCAGAAAGTATAATTAAGGCTTAACAACCAGCATAGGCTTTATTAAGAACTCCGTAGACTTATGGGGTCAGGTGTTTCAAAGCTTTACGGAAAGATAAGCTAATAAACTGCTAGCTTAAGTGCACACCAGGAAATTATTCTTAAACACTTGCACAGTTGGGTGATTCTCACAAAGATCCCCCCACACGAGGAAAAATACAAGGCTTCTGGAACATTGATACTATTAAAGATTCAGTATTTTCTAACTTTCAGATGTTAGTTTAAATTTTGCCTTTAAGTTCATCATTTTCCTCCAAACTGTCAAAGAAAGTAGAATCTCGTGTTGCTCAGCTGTGAGGCGGGCCTTACTGCCAGGTAAATGCAACATGTGGACCATGTAAAGGCTACAAATGCTTGGGACAGTTCTCCAAGGCTTTTGGACCTTTTAAAGAGAAAAATCATAGGTGTAAATGAGGCTTTTACTGTTCGTCTCATTCTAATTTATTTAGAATTATGTTGCACATTGGATCTTCAGTTTAGCTGCATGTTGTTCACAGTGTGAAAGCACGTTCTTCGAGCTGTACGCTGCCTTATTTCTGTGGGATTTTGAACTTTTATAGTGACTGCAGAGGATGTTGGAAAGGTTTCCTGAAAGTTTCTCGTAACTTCTCTCATGACAGACAGAAACACTCAGTCCGCCCAGGTCGGGTCTCTGCTAGCTGTAAATAGGAAAGTTCATATTTTCTATCAATGATGTGCAATTCTCATGAAGGGACAGTTCCTGCAGTCTTTTTTTGTTTTTGATCAGTTTGAAGCAAAACGAGGTTTGAAATGTTTTTGATCTTGTGAACGTCAGAGAAGTCCAGAGGTACACAAGGTTTGATGTTTTAATTATTCTCTCCTTAAAATTATTTTTGGTCTAATTGAGGGTTTATTCAGGGCTGAACAAAGAGTCTAATATAATCACTCACAAACGAAACCAGCTGTACCTCAAATTTGTCCAACACCTAAAACCCCCCCCACAAAAAAACATTTTAAACTGTAAATGTTTTTGTCCAGGTGTGTGTTTGTATCATCAGCGCTTGTTTTTGTTGATCCATGTCGGGGGCAGTCGCCTCCTCATAACTGATTCTGTTAAAATCCAGCATAGATGTTGCTAGCTAAAACAAAACAGGCGCATCTCGGTGCTGGTTTACTAGACAGCGAGAAGGAATGTGCGCACACACAAAGAGGGCCTGAAATTAATAGCTGGCCGCAAGTCAAACACAAGCGCTAAATCAGAAGATATTTTTTTGTAATTTTTTGTTTATTTGAACCAAATCCAAAAAACTTTGAAAAACAGTATTTTGAGATCTGGGAAGATGTGTTTTCAGATTGGGTTGTTGGTTGGCTTAAAAAAAAAAAAAAAGTTTCAGAGCCCAAAAAACAGAGTTTAATATCATGCGGCTTCATGATGAACAAGTTTACAGCTCACTGATGTTTTATTTATGTCATGTTACAACCTTGAAACCGTGACCTGTGTATCATTTCTTTTGATATGCTGCTCTGGATCGTTCACCTGGAATTAAACTGATGTCTTTTAAACTACTTTGGCTCCTTTTGGTTTTTCACGGTGGTTTGTGTGGTTTTACTTTATTTTAGCATTACATGTACATCCAACAGCGGTAACAACAACAAAGGCAGGAATTTCTAAATATTCTGAACATTATCAGACATGAAACATGAGTCTTTTTAAGTTTTTGCTTTTGCTGTCTCACAAGTGGGCGCTGCAGGTGCACCGGTGTGAGACATGCTGCCTCTCAGTAGTGACATCTTGTGGCAGCACATTGTTTTGGCAATTGGCATTTTTTTTTCGGAGCTGTGATCACAGAAAACAAGTCTGACGCTAAGCTTTGAAACATGAATATTTCATCCATAACTGAACCTACTCAGTCACTCCTGAGTAGGTTCACCGCTTTTGCACATGGTCTCCATTTGTGTGTGATAACTTTCAACTTATGAGCCACACTTTGCTCATAACCTACCAGGGGTGTTTTCACACTTTCTGAAGCAGCAATTAAGCCATGAAACCATTTTATATCATATTTCATGATTAAAACAATCAGCCAAGGTATACACGAACCCTATATTTGAATTAAAACCATTTAATGTTAAAAATCCCCAATAACAGCTAAAAAAAAATATCCAAGCACCAAACTTTCTCCTTGGTCCCTCCCAGAACGTTTAAGAAGCATTAAAGTTCCTAGATACACATGAATACCCCGGAGAGATAAAGGACAGTGACTGCTACTCCACAAATATATTATTTACACTTTTTGTAGCCACATCATAGTAAATTACATTCATGGACAATATTTACATTAGCTAATACAATAATGCTAACTCTAAACGAAACACCTCTGTCAGTACAACAACCAACATCTGGCATCATCAATGATTTTTTTCAAAACTTGCTAATACTGAGAAATCATATCAGAAGTATATTATTAAGCCTCAGCAGACATCACACACTAGTCACTGTTTATGCTGCACCACTAGAGGGCGCTGCAGCTGCACCAATCTGCGGGTCACTGCTTCTCAGCTGTAGAATGACGTCCTGTGGGAGTCCATTTTTCACCAGTGCTGATTTAATCTATGGATTAAAAAAAGGAAGACCGAGTTAGTCACTTTCTCTGC
>NW_024583093.1:21942-33706 GCF_018398535.1 Haplochromis burtoni | reverse complement strand
CATATTTCTAAGATTTTTAGTCCTAAGTACAATGACCTCAATTTTATCTGAATTTAAAAGTAGGAAATCAGAGGTCATCCAGGTCTGTATGTTGAGAGCTTGCTGACGAGCTGCATTACAGTTTGGTATGGAAGCTCCTCTGCCAGCAGCCGGAAATCACTACAGAGGGTGGCGAAGGCACATCGCAGGCATGAGGCTTCCTTCCACTCAGGACATCTGTCTTATACGGACTACAAGACTCAAAAACAGCTTTTACCATCAAGCCATTCGACACCTCAACCACAACACTTAAACACACA
This sequence comes from Haplochromis burtoni, assembly GCF_018398535.1. Taxonomy (NCBI): domain Eukaryota; kingdom Metazoa; phylum Chordata; class Actinopteri; order Cichliformes; family Cichlidae; genus Haplochromis; species Haplochromis burtoni. The sequence goes on along the minus strand of NW_024583093.1, from coordinate 33,407 downwards.
CACTCCACAGGATGCACTCAGAATCTGTCCTACAGTTTCTCAACACTCTGCACTGGTCACTTCATTGTTATTAGTATTTAAATAAAAATAAAAACCCTTACTCCGTGCAATACTGTGCCAACTGCCACTTTAAATCTGCTACTGCTCAGTTGTACTGCTGCTCACTCCTGCCACTTTATCCCATGTGGAACCATAATTAACCTTTTTGTGTGAAGGAGACTCCCATTTACATCAACTAATTTGAGTATATTAGCTATATAGGATAGAAAATAGTGTGATTAACAATATTGACCACTGCACGTTCTAACAATTCTAGCAGGACAAGCACAGACATGAGTAGCTAGAGATAGCACAGATTACATGGGATTAAAAGTACCTTCTCCCATATTTATTCAGTTAAAGCAGTTGAAACTTCAATGTATCTTTTTATGTTTGTTTATAGAATTTTTTTTTTGTGTTTCTTCACAGCTTTTCAATGGATTTGTGATGGTAAAATCATAGGCAAATCTAACTCTAAAAAACTTGAATGTCAGTACTTAGTATGTCCAAATATGAGGACATTCATAGCTCTTCTTTGCAAGTTGGCTGCATTTTGTTGTCCTCTCTATCAAGGTGATCTCACACTACTTGAATAATGTTGAGATCTAAGATTTAGGGAGGCCAATCCCAGAGTGATTGCGTTCTATTGTGTGTTTTTCTATCCAAGTGCATTTGCTGCATTTTACTGCATTGGCAGTGTATTTGTGATTATTGCTATGCTGAAAAATGAAGCAGTTAGCAATCACATTCTTCCCAGATGAAACACGGGGCTGTGGTGTTCAACAGTCAGGTCATTGATTTCAAAATTATGAGCCCAGTCACTCATCCGTTCTCCCAAAAACCCATCACATTTCACAGACCCACTCAAAAACACACTACCAAATGTGCTCAGCACTGACTAAATGATGGGATGAATTAACTTTAAATAGCTGACTTAAATTATTTTTCAAATCCAAAGCTTGCTCCTGCTGAGAAATCACATCAGAATCAAGCCTTGCAGATATCAAACATGAGTCATTGATTTGATGTTTATGTTGTGTCACTGGAGGGTGTTGAAAGAGAGATAGGTGATGCAGGCATGTTTTAAGTCGTCCCTCATGCAGTACACAGCTTCTTCCTGTCTTTGTCTTTCACAATAAAAGCCCTACACATACAGATTGCATTCCTATTATGTAGATCTTTGGATTAGTAGAGTAAAACACTGCTGTCATTTAAAAACCCTAAACTGTGTTAAAGAAATGTTACTATATCGCATGTTTGACCGGTGGGTAGCGCAGGTCAAACATGTGAAATTAAGAAGACGACTGTCTGTTTTCTGCCAGTAACCTTGAAGCTCCTTAAAGAAACAAAAGGAAAAAAATCACGTGCCCTCGTTTGTGATTTGTCTTCTCTCAGCTGGTCTCCATAATCACAGACGAGACTCCCATCGAGCAGATGAGAAACAGGCTGATGATTAAAGACAGGGCTTCTTCGTCCTCTTCATCCTCCACCCCCTCCTCACAGCTGCCTCACCACCCTTCACACACCCGCAAGCCGAAGCTGGCCCTGTTGCGGGAGGTCTTTGGGAGAGGTGCGCTGATCTTTTGACACCTACGTCTCGCCGGCGCTCCAAATACATAAAGCACTGTTTCATCTCTCTTTCCGTCTTTGCAGGGTCGGTCTTTTGCTGGCTTCTCCCGCTCCACTCCAGCCCTCCGTCAGTCGGAGGCATCACCTACTCCGCCCTGCCTGACTACGACGTCTGACTCGTGGGCACAAGAGGGGACGGAGAGGAGAGAGAAGAAAAAGGGAAGGCGAGGGAGGTTTTTGTGTGCTTGTGTGAGCGCGTGAATGAATTTTTTGCATATTTATGATGTCTTATCTCTGGAACTGAGGGGGTGAGAGTAAAAGGGATGAAGGCCGAGGTGTGAATGAATGAATGAAGAATGAATAATGCACCAAGTATGACTCTCCTCCAGGACCTAAACACAATGTTCATGAAAACCTATTTCTCATCTTTCCTGGCACAAGGAAAGAGCACTGACCGCCCCCCGATGTGTCCTGATGTGCAGTTTTATTACCAGCAGTTATAGGAAAGAGCTACTCCTGTGTGGACTCTGGGATTTGACTGGTGTGGCTTTTAGACAGTTTCACACTAAACAGGCTGAATTAAAAAGGTCTAAATATAATGTCCACTAAACCCAACGACAGGCGCTGCTAAAGAGACGTAAATGCAACATGCACATCAAGTGCGTCCAAAGCTGTGGGAGGGGGGAAAACGAGATGCCCAGTCGCTTCAATGTTCTTTAAAGAGTAACTCAAAAACGGGTACAAGTCACCTGACCAGGGTTTAAATCCTGACAGGCGAAGAACTTGACCTTGTGATTCCTCGTGTTGTGAGGGTGAGTCGATGCCTGTCTTTCATGTTCAGTTCAAATACTGATCACCATCAGCTCTGCCTTTAACAATAGATTTCATATAGCTGAGTTATGAAACTGAGCTTGGCGTCATACTTGTGAGACATCTCTCTTTATGGCACGATGCTTAAAATTTAGTTAAACCTCCAGAATTTTATTCATGGAAATTACTCTTCGGTTCAATTCAGTTTTATTTGCGTAGCGCCAAATCACAGCAACAGTCAGCTCAAGGGGCTTGTAACGTAAAGACCCTCCAGTAATACAGACAAAATCCCAACAATCACATGACCCCAGTGAGCAGGTGAAACTACACGACCAGCTTTGCATGATTTAAAATGAAAAATAAGCCTTATTTATATTAAATAAAGCTCCTCCCACTTTAAGACAGCTTTCTTCTCGTTGGCTGCCCCTGGTCACTCTGTGCATTTGTGTATGTGCGAAACGTATCATTTGTACAGAGAGCGTGTAACCTCACCTGTCCGAAACTTCCTCCAAATATGGGTATGGAGCCGTTCTTTAATCCCGTGAGTGTAAGAAGAGGAAAACCGTCCTTTGAGTTACTCTTTAATTAAAATGCCTGTGACGTTTCAGCTACTGTGACCAGCTGATGTCCACTAACAGTCAGATATCAGTCAAATCCCAGTGCTTTACTGCTTTATTCAACCAGTATTTATGCTGGTGATTGTTTTACCACTCAAGCTTTCATCAGCCTCCACAGGAAGTTTCTAAAATAGGTCAGTTCAGCTTCCTGGTTCATCTCAGTGTTTCTTAATCATACACTGCAGCACGATAGAGAGACTATTTGAGTTTTCATGTACAGTCGAGCTTTAATTATTCGGGATGCACTGATACTGAATTCGTTAGGTTCTGTGTGTTTTCTCTGTTTGTTTTCCGTCCACACTGGTGAAGCCTTGTGGTGCAAAACATGTCAAGCTTTAAATTTTGTTTATGCAACTACTGTTTACCATGGTATGCTTTGTGGCCATAAGTACTTAGGCTTCTTCAATCTACGCTGGTGTTCAACCAGAAAGTTTATCCACAGGGATATTTGTACGTTTTGATGGTGGGGCTCTATTGGGAATGAATAAGCCCTCTAACTGAAGCATCCAAATACTTTTAGTCACATAGTTTATTAACGTGTTTACGTGGAGGGCAGTTAATTATCTATTTTTATTCTCGTGCTCAACCAATCTTAAATGGTTTCTATATTTATAACATTCATTTGTTTTATTCTGAAACATAAATGCATTAGCTTCCTGTGCAGTCATGTCCAGGATGACAAGCGTGTGTGGGAATGTTGAATTCTTGTTTTAGGGTTTTTGTTTTTTTACTCATTCTTCTGTTTGACGTGCTACTAAACTTTGTTACGTTTGCAGATTTCTTACACTATTATTACGCACACATGCACACACACATATAGTTTGGTGCAATTGAAGGTATAAAAAAGAAGCTGCTTTTGGGGGGAAAAGGATTTACTACACTGAAATCTGTTTGACAGTGAAACACAAACTCAGAGTTCACCAGTGAGTATTCTGCGTTATCTCAGTGAAGGGACGACTCTTAACTTAGTTATGGTTTCTAACTATTCTGTGGAATTAACTCTAACAAGTGTGTGTTTTTATGTGAGGGGTGGGGCTGCCTTTCACTGCTGACCTGTTACTTGGATATATTTGAAAGTATATATGACCAGAGTCGGGCGATTTATCAGCACATTGTATTTTTAACACAGGAAACAGTCTCAAATGGATGATGGTGATCATGTGATACATTTTATAAAGTAAACTGGTGGCTTTGTATTGGAAAAGAGTCAGAGGTCAGACATGAAGGCAGCTCCACCCTCTGTGTGTTTTATGTATGTTTGTATATATTTTTTCATTTCCTTGTCCAACCTGGGCTGAACAATTTTCTGCGAATTGTCCATTTTCTCAGAGTACTCGCTGCAGCCCTCAGAGGTTTCGATCAAAACTTTCCAGCTGAGAGATGAAGTTACATGACTTAATCTGCCTTTTTTATATTTTAACATGTTTTTGGATATTTATTAACAATTTAAAGGCAAAATATTAAAGATTAGAGAGATGTTATGAAACAGCTGTAGAAAGACTTCTAGTTCTGCATTCACATTGTGAACAACGTGGGGCTGCTGGTGCAGAAATGCATAGTTTATTTTGACCTTTAAACGTTACACTTGAAATTATACTAAATATTTTTACAGTAAGAATGAGTCAAAAAAATGTTGAAGCACACATGTACTGCTACGTTTTTTGTTTTTTTGTTGTTGTTGTTGTTAATGTGGACATCCCACATATCTGAAAAAATATGTAGATCTGGGACTAGTGGCTGCTTAGCTTAGCTTAGCTTAGCATTGGACCTAGAAATTAGCTTATCCAAAATCAGCATAGTGATGTGTGGTGTCAACCAATGAAAGTTGCTTGAAGGCCAAAGGTGGAGCTCTACGTCAAGTGCTACTACTGCCACTTTTGTCTAGCCTGCAGGTATCTTCTTTGGAGTCACACAATATTGGACGATCACAAGGGGTTTTTTTCTTTTTCTTTTTTTTTTTAGACTTAGCTAGAAAAATTACTTGGCTATGCTAAAGAAAAGATCGTTTGACTGTGCAAGTTGAGAAATTAGGCTAAATGTACCTACACTGCAACAACATGACAGAAATTGATTGCAATAAACTTGTCAGAATGTTGAATTCAAGCATCCTTTCAGGGTCAGGGCTAACTAACATAGTAAGATTTTCCAAAAGAAACACCAGCATTTTTGTTACAAGTTAAGTCTGCTATGACAATATTTCCAGAGAGAAGCTCATCTTTAAATGGGAATTGATTTGAGGTAGACTGGAGGCCACTGTGGCATTGCACTGGCTCAGTCTGAACCAGTCTCTGGCCACTTTCAGTGTAACTGGGTGGCTAGCTGGTTTAAGTCCTGATTATACTCGGACATGGACAGATGGAGACATGATGGCAGAGTTGCTATATTTTAATGTAATGTCTCAGCAGATGAGTCCGTTAAGTCAGAAGAAACATGCAGGTCGGCAGATGTCTGGATAGACCCTGGCACTCACTGTCTGACGAAGAAAATTTATGTCACTTAAATACCAGCGGACTGGCTGCAGAAAGTATAATTAAGGCTTAACAACCAGCATAGGCTTTATTAAGAACTCCGTAGACTTATGGGGTCAGGTGTTTCAAAGCTTTACGGAAAGATAAGCTAATAAACTGTAGCTTAAGTGCACACCAGGAAATTATTCTTAAACACTTGCACAGTTGGGTGATTCTCACAAAGATCCCCCCACACGAGGAAAAATACAAGGCTTCTGGAACATTGATACTATTAAAGATTCAGTATTTTCTAACTTTCAGATGTTAGTTTAAATTTTGCCTTTAAGTTCATCATTTTCCTCCAAACTGTCAAAGAAAGTAGAATCTCGTGTTGCTCAGCTGTGAGGCGGGCCTTACTGCCAGGTAAATGCAACATGTGGACCATGTAAAGGCTACAAATGCTTGGGACAGTTCTCCAAGGCTTTTGGACCTTTTAAAGAGAAAAATCATAGGTGTAAATGAGGCTTTTACTGTTCGTCTCATTCTAATTTATTTAGAATTATGTTGCACATTGGATCTTAAGTTTAGCTGCATGTTGTTCACAGTGTGAAAGCACGTTCTTCGAGCTGTACGCTGCCTTATTTCTGTGGGATTTTGAACTTTTATAGTGACTGCAGAGGATGTTGGAAAGGTTTCCTGAAAGTTTCTCGTAACTTCTCTCATGACAGACAGAAACACTCAGTCCGCCCAGGTCGGGTCTCTGCTAGCTGTAAATAGGAAAGTTCATATTTTCTATCAATGATGTGCAATTCTCATGAAGGGACAGTTCCTGCAGTCTTTTTTTTGTTTTTGATCAGTTTGAAGCAAAACAAGGTTTGAAATGTTTTTGATCTTGTGAACGTCAGAGAAGTCCAGAGGTACAGAAGGTTTGATGTTTTTATTATTCTCTCCTTAAAATTATTTTTGGTCTATTTGAGGGTTTATTCAGGGCTGAACAATGAGTCTAATATATTCACTCACAAACGAAACCAGCTGTACCTCAAATTTGTCCAACACCTAAAAACCCCCCCCACAAAAAAACATTTTAAACTGTAAATGTTTTTGTCCAGGTGTGTGTTTGTATCATCAGCGCTTGTTTTTGTTGATCCATGTCGGGGGCAGTTGCCTCCTCATAACTGATTCTGTTAAAATCCAGCATAGATGTTGCTAGCTAAAACAAAACAGGCGCATCTCGGTGCTGTTTTACTAGACAGCGAGAAGGAATGTGCGCACACACAAAGAGGGCCTGAAATTAATAGCTGGCCGCAAGTCAAACACAAGCGCTAAATCAGAAGATATTTTTTTGTAATTTTTTGTTTATTTGAACCAAATCCAAAAAACTTTGAAAAACAGTATTTTGAGATCTGGGAAGATGTGTTTTCAGATTGGGTTGTTGGTTGGCTTAAAAAAAAAAAAAAGTTTCAGAGCCCAAAAAACAGAGTTTAATATCATGCGGCTTCATGATGAACAAGTTTACAGCTCACTGATGTTTTATTTATGTCATGTTACAACCTTGAAACCGTGACCTGTGTATCATTTCTTTTGATATGCTGCTCTGGATCGTTCACCTGGAATTAAACTGATGTCTTTTAAACTACTTTGGCTCCTTTTGGTTTTTCACGGTGGTTTGTGTGGTTTTACTTTATTTTAGCATTACATGTACATCCAACAGCGGTAACAACAACAAAGGCAGGAATTTCTAAATATTCTGAACATTATCAGACATGAAACATGAGTCTTTTTAAGTTTTTGCTTTTGCTGTCTCACAAGTGGGCGCTGCAGGTGCACCGGTGTGAGACATGCTGCCTCTCAGTAGTGACATCTTGTGGCAGCACATTGTTTTGGCAATTGGCATTTTTTTTCGGAGCTGTGATCACAGAAAACAAGTCTGACGCTAAGCTTTGAAACATGAATATTTCATCCATAACTGAACCTACTCAGTCACTCCTGAGTAGGTTCACCGCTTTTGCACATGGTCTCCATTTGTGTGTGATAACTTTCAACTTATGAGCCACACTTTGCTCATAACCTACCAGGGGTGTTTTCACACTTTCTGAAACAGCAATTAAGCCATGAAACCATTTTATATCATATTTCATGATTAAAACAATCAGCCAAGGTATACACGAACCCTATATTTGAATTAAAACCATTTAATGTTAAAAATCCCCAATAACAGCTAAAAAAAAATATCCAAGCACCAAACTTTCTCCTTGGTCCCTCCCAGAACGTTTAAGAAGCATTAAAGTTCCTAGATACACATGAATACCCCGGAGAGATAAAGGACAGTGACTGCTACTCCACAAATATATTATTTACACTTTTTGTAGCCACATCATAGTAAATTACATTCATGGACAATACTTACATTAGCTAATACAATAATGCTAACTCTAAACGAAACACCTCTGTCAGTACAACAACCAACATCTGGCATCATCAATGATTTTTTTCAAAACTTGCTAATACTGAGAAATCATATCAGAAGTATATTATTAAGCCTCAGCAGACATCACACACTAGTCACTGTTTATGCTGCACCACTAGAGGGCGCTGCAGCTGCACCAATCTGCGGGTCACTGCTTCTCAGCTGTAGAATGACGTCCTGTGGGAGTCCATTTTTCACCAGTGCTGATTTAATCTATGGATTAAAAAAAGGAAGACCGAGTTAGTCACTTTCTCTGCTTAGTGTAAACTACACTCAGGTCCACTGGCTCCTTTTATGCCTCATTATGTGGACAAAACGTTACTATCAGGCACACTGGGAATGCCAATGAGTTAGACTAGGATCTTTAGTGTTTAGAGCAGAGCACAAGAAAACACTCAGAGAAACGTTTAATAGATTTAAGAAAAACATTTATTGAGGCAAGACTTTAAGCAAATTTAGCATTTTTTAATCTATATATCAGTCTGGGATTACGATTTTTTTCAGTTTCCCCAAGTACTAAGATTTCAGATGAGATAAGAACAGACTAACCTGATTTAGGAGGGTGTCTTTATCAATCTGAGACAAGCCCACTAAAGAGGAAAGCTTCATTTTCAGACCTGCAACATCTAGAAATACAAAAATTCCACGTTATAGGTCAGAATTGTCTTCTGTCTGTTTAATCAGAGATCACTCAAAACATGAAAAGCAATTTTGCCTAAATCCATTTATAATTTGGTGACAGGCAAACCAGTCGTACAGTGTGTTGTAATCTGTCCATGAGTCTCTGCTTTACACAGCTAACATTGCTGCAAGCAGCTGCATTTGACAAAAATCAGTGGATCTTACATTTAGATAAAACACAATGGTAGATATACAAGGTAAATTTAATACCACAAAAGATTTAATCCAGGAACTTGTCTGGTCATTATTCACACTGTAGGTTAGCTTCCTAGCTAGATGACATAAAAGCCCCTAAAATTTCACCGCTCCTGTATAACATTTGTTACTCCCTAACTTACTTTATATTAACTTCTAGGCTTTGTTTAACAGCTATGAGTTAACTGAAACAAACAAGTCACTGTTGCCCCAAACCTGTCAAGCTGGACTAAATCTCATGAATTACTCACAAACTGGTGTGTTGGCTGGTGTAGGTATTGGTGTTGATAATTCTGTACACAAAGTAAAAGTCAAAATAAAAGCTAATTAATGAACGATATCAATCCAGTAAATAACTGCGGAGCCGCAGTATAAAGACTAAAGAGCTGCATGCAGCTCCGGAGCCGCAGGTTGCCGACCCCTGTGCTAATCGAAAATGACCCCCCAAGTTTCCTCACAGTGTTACTGGAGGCCAAGCTAATGCCATCCAGAGTAAGTATCTAGTTAGATGCCATATTTCTAAGATTTTTAGTCCTAAGTACAATGACCTCAATTTTATCTGAATTTAAAAGTAGGAAATCAGAGGTCATCCAGGTCTGTATGTTGAGAGCTTGCTGACGAGCTGCATTACAGTTTGGTATGGAAGCTCCTCTGCCAGCAGCCGAAAATCACTACAGAGGGTGGCGAAGGCACATCGCAGGCATGAGGCTTCCTTCCACTCAGGACATCTGTCTTATACGGACTACAAGACTCAAAAACAGCTTTTACCATCAAGCCATTCGACACCTCAACCACAACACTTAAACACACACACTCCACAGGATGCACTCAGAATCTGTCCTACAGTTTCTCAACACTCTGCACTGGTCACTTCATTGTTATTAGTATTTAAATAAAAATAAAAACCCTTACTCCGTGCAATACTGTGCCAACTGCCACTTTAAATCTGCTACTGCTCAGTTGTACTGCTGCTCACTCCTGCCACTTTATCCCATGTGGAACCATAATTAACCTTTTTGTGTGAAGGAGACTCCCATTTACATCAACTAATTTGAGTATATTAGCTATATAGGATAGAAAATAGTGTGATTAACAATATTGACCACTGCACGTTCTAACAATTCTAGCAGGACAAGCACAGACATGAGTAGCTAGAGATAGCACAGATTACATGGGATTAAAAGTACCTTCTCCCATATTTATTCAGTTAAAGCAGTTGAAACTTCAATGTATCTTTTTATGTTTGTTTATAGAATTTTTTTTTTTTGTGTTTCTTCACAGCTTTTCAATGGATTTGTGATGGTAAAATCATAGGCAAATCTAACTCTAAAAAACTTGAATGTCAGTACTTAGTATGTCCAAATATGAGGACATTCAAAGCTCTTCTTTGCAAGTTGGCTGCATTTTGTTGTCCTCTCTATCAAGGTGATCTCACACTACTTGAATAATGTTGAGATCTAAGATTTAGGGAGGCCAATCCCAGAGTGATTGCGTTCTATTGTGTGTTTTTCTATCCAAGTGCATTTGCTGCATTTTACTGCATTGGCAGTGTATTTGTGATTATTGCTATGCTGAAAAATGAAGCAGTTAGCAATCACATTCTTCCCAGATGAAACACGGGGCTGTGGTGTTCAACAGTCAGGTCATTAATTTCAAAATTATGAGCCCAGTCACTCATCCGTTCTCCCAAAAACCCATCACATTTCACAGACCCACTCAAAAACACACTACCAAATGTGCTCAGCACTGACTAAATGATGGGATGAATTAACTTTAAATAGCTGACTTAAATTATTTTTCAAATCCAAAGCTTGCTCCTGCTGAGAAATCACATCAGAATCAAGCCTTGCAGATATCAAACATGAGTCATTGATTTGATGTTTATGTTGTGTCACTGGAGGGTGTTGCAGTTGCACCAATCTGTGGTTCATGGTTTCCCAGCTGTAGTGATGTCTTTCTAGAGTCTACAAATGAGTATTAGGAACCTCTGTGTCTCCCGCTGTGTGTTTAGTGATGTGAGTTATTGTGCTTTGCTCCGACTTCTTGTGTTCCATGTTTACCTCATCCCGTCATGTGCTCCTCTCGGCTGATTCTGTGTGTTACGTTTAATGTTCGCGTCTTGAGTCAGTATTTTCAGCTTCATGTCCTCCCTGTCTTGTTATGTGTAATCGTTCCCTGTGTCCTTATGTCCTTCGTTAGCCTTCTGTGTATTTATGTCAGAGTCTCCCTTAGTTCCGTGTCGCTTCGTCCATTGTCTTTCACTGTGTGTTCTATCTGCCTGTTAGTCTCGTGTCCGGTTTAGCCAGTTTTCTGTTTTGCCTGCAACCAGTAATAAAGCTGAGCATCTACAAGTTCACTTTGCCTCCGTGTGTCCTGCTCTTGGGTCCAGCATTTCTGCCTGCCCTTGCACAGCGATGACATTTAAGGCTTATTTTAAAGAGATTCACAGATTTAAGATTTAACAAATGCCAAGTGTAATTATTTTTATTAGTCAAAATGTTAATTTACAAATCTTAATATAGCGGCTCTGTGGGCACTAGTGACCTAACAGCAGTGAAATAAAACCAGAAGTAATTGGGTAATTGCCAAAACCTTAATATCCTGCTGCTGATGAGCAACACTTTGCTCATAACCTGCCAC